>NC_073305.1:201494855-201644855 GCF_027595985.1 Sorex araneus | reverse complement strand
AGGAGTAGTTAGGAAGCCACCAAGGTTCTCTAAGTCCCAACCTTTTCCCTCGCATCAAAATATTTCAAACTACCTAGTTTCCTCAGCGAAATGGAAATAAATTCACAGAGTTCTGAGGGCAAACTGGGTGCGGGATGGATGGGAATGATTTGGGCACCTGACTTTCATTTTCTCCTCTCAACCTCTCAAGACTCTTTAAAGTGGTACAGGAGAAAATGAAATCTTTGAGTAACCGCCCTGAAGTGAGACTTCAAGCTCAAGTTTCTTTGTGGTCAGACCCAGCCTCTTCCCACTCGTCTTTGTTGTCCTTTCAGGTCAAAAGGACTGGGTCGATGCTGATTACGACATCGAATATTTGACTTTTATTCAAGTACTCATCCTGCAAATATTTATTGACTCTGTATAATAAGTAGATGAAGGCTTATTGTTCTATAGGTTCTCTAGGGCAAGAGGAGAGTAAGAGCAACAAATACAGCCTGACATTGCAGGATGTGCTCAGCCAGTGTGTGTACGACGCCTCTGTGGGGTGGGCCATAAATGACACAGAGGCCACGGGTGTGGGATGTGACTCAGTGGTCAAGCACAATGCATGCCACTTGTGTGTGAGGCCCCGGGTTGGATCTCTATCACTTAAATAAAAAAGAAAAGAAATCAAACAAGCAGATAGGAGGTGAATCTTCAAGATGGTAATAGACATATTGATCAAAGTTCTGAAGGATGCAGAACTAAGTAAACTGAACTTGGTTAGAAGTGAGCAAAAAACAGAGGTACAGCTTGTAGTGGCGTGGCACTCAAGAGATCATGGGAAGGGGGTGTTACCGGCACGCCCTCGGCCCAGATGAGATCCGGAGCAGCCTCGCGCACGACATGGCTCCTCTGCTCCTTAAAGACTATGATCCAGGAGGTCTACTAACCCATTTTGGCACCCAGAGATTTATAGAAATGCATCTAGGCTGTAAACTGAGCTAAAACAACAGAAATCCAAGAGATCCTATAATCTTCATTCTCAGCAATGGAAAACAAACTATCAAATGATTCCTTTTTTGCAGGCTTGATTGTTGGGGGAAAATTCCAAATAATAATAGTCAGTCCTCTGTTGAAATATTGAATGTATCCAAAGTATAGAGAGAATAAAGTGAAGATCATTGGCCACTCAGGTGCGGGGTGGGGGATGGGAGGGGGGTATATTGGGGTTCTTGGTGGGGGAACAGGTGCACTGGTGAAGGAATGGGCGTTTGATCATTATATGACTGAGACTTAAACCTGAAAGCTTTGTAACTTATCACGGTGATTCAATAAAATAAAATTTTAAAAAAAGTGAGTAAAAAAGTAGAGCGTGAAAGAGAAGCATGGGGGAAGACAGAAGAATGGAGATGCAAGAAGAGGCAAAGAGTTGAAAGTGGAAAGGGGAGGACACAGAACATAGGGGAGGAGAGGGCATGACCTCAAGTGAGATCAACAACCACAGCTCAGTGGACTAATGACATCAGAGGGAAACACAGGACAAGTGAAGGGGCAGGTGACTGTGATGAAAGTGCAGGAATGCTCAGTGGGGTGAAGGAGAGACAAAGATAGAGAGGAGAAGCCAAGTTCAGGATTCTGCCCCTCTGAGTCAAAACAAGGTGGAAGGTTTAGTCACTTGTATTGACTCTGCAAGAGTCGGAATGTTCACTGAATTGGGGCCGGAGAGATAATATATCAGGTACTATCCTGCCTTGCAAGCAACTGACCAGGGTTCAACCCCCAGTACCCCAAGCACCATCAGGAGTGATAACCTGTGTGCAGAGTCAGGAGTAATCCAAAGGAGGAGTAGAGAAGGAAGGAGAAGAAGGAGAAGGAAGGAGAAGGAGAGGGGAAAAAAGAGAGAGGGAGAAGGAGGAGGAGGGGGGAAGAGGAGGAGGAGAAAGAGGAGGAAGGGAGGAGGAAGAGGAAGAGGAGGAAGGGAGGAGAAGGAGGGGGAGGAAGAGGGAAGGGAGAGAAAGGACAAGGACAGGAAATGGAGGAGGAGGAGGAGGAGGAGGAAGAAGAGAAATAAGAGGAGGTGAAAGTGGAGGAGGAAGAGAAAGAAGAAACAGAGATGAGCTCTTCATGGAGGACTGAGCTTGCTCTGAGCCACAACTCTGCTCTCTCCAGGTCGGGTCTGACCAACCCACTCTCACTGCGGGGAGGAGGCCCCACGGTCGGACATGCATCAGGGTCCCGGCGAAGAGGTTCACTCCCATTCTGATTCAAGCCAAGGAATAAGGAGGACAAACTCTGCTCTCCATTCTGTGGGGGACAGCAGGAGCTTCTGAGGAAGGCTGCACCCTTCTCAGACTCAGACCAGCTCATCATTTAAACCATGTTCACTAACTCTGATGAAGTTTCAGTAGGTTGCTATAGTTGTATTTTGAAAGGGGTGGGGGGGGGATGGGGAAAGAGAAAGGGGCGGAGAGAATGCACCAAAATAACCAGCTTTCACAAATGGCTACTGGTTTAAAAATAGTGCAAGAGTTTACGTTTTTTTGCCTTTATCTCAGTGGTTGACCTTGCTAATACAGTATGTAGATCTCTTGCCAACTAATCGGCGGACTGTAAAGCACGGCTTCAAGCTGTGGTCAATGATCTGTAACGGGAATGAATGAGAGGGTTTTAGCAGCCAGGATCTGTAGCTACTATCTGTATCTGACAGCTGTCACCCGCTCTGCAGAGGCCAAGGCCTAGACCTTCATTTAAAAGCAGCATGGCTGATCAGATTACTGGGACAGTGTGTCAAAACTGACTGCGTTGAACTAGGGAGACAGAAAGTCAATCTATAAATAGCAGCCTTGCCGCCGCCATGAAGCACTGAAGGGTAACCAATATTGAGCGGCACGTGCAATGTTTAGTCTCTGCAGCCAGTGGGATATAACTGCAGCCAGATCAGAAGCCTTGCTCTATGATAGAATGTAATGGGAAGATGGGTTTTATGGGCAAGAATTTAAAAGAGTTACATCCTTGGCAATGGTAATGGTTGCAGAGCAATAATTGGTTTGAGCCAACTTTATGAGCTAACAAGTTTCCCTCACACTTAATAATGTCCTCGGGGCACAGGGACTCAGCAAGTCACCTTCCCATAATGGGCCTGTTTCTGACAGTCCATGGGGACGGCCAGTGTTGAAACACAGAGAGTGATAAAATAAGAGGCTCTCCATTTGATATCTATTATAGATGTCACTGGGTCTTCAACCAGAACAGCTGCGCAAAGTAGTCGGGGAGAGCCGCGCATCATGAGGGTGAGTTATCTATAGCCACGCTGATAGCACGGCTCAGACCGGACAGCACCGGGTTATAAATGAGCCAGCTGACATTTTATAGTGTGTACCAACTCTTCCAAGAACCATTTGTCACTCTTCAAGGTTTCCGCTGATAAAACTGGGATGTCGAAAAATTTGTCAACAACCACAGAAAGTAACCCTGAGGTCAGGTCCAAGGGTGACAAAGAATGTGCTTATTTGACATTCTACCAGCACATGGGGAGCGCGAGTACGGCTGAGTTTCAAAGGTCTATCCAGGTCGCAGACCTCCCAACCGGCATTGGCGAGGCTGCCAGGAATGTGGATGTCGAGATGTGGCGGGGCAGAGGCGGCACATTGAACAGTGAATCCAGACCAGGCCGAGCCTCAGGGCCCACATCTGTCACCACGGGTGACCCCAAAGGAGGAGGTGGGGATTGAGCTTGCATTTCCCACTTGGTGCAAATGCCCCTGGTTCTCATATAGTCGTGTTTTAAGAAGACTAAAAACATCAGGATAAAACTATCCTAATGAAAGCTTGCACGTCCCTGGGCCAGGCCCCTTTGGAAGAGATTTATGTGTATGGCTTCACCACCTGCCAGAAAGTGGCTCACAATTTACAGATCAAAATCCGAGACACGGACAGGTCAAGGTAATGGTTCAATGCCAGAGAGGAAAGAGAAAATCAAGATTCAGACTCCGACAGGTTTTCAAGGTCCATGGGCTCTTCCTGAAAGGACCTCTCCAAAAAGAGCTTTCCCAAGAAGACACTGTGTTAGCAGATGAACAGATGGAAGTCATTCAGAACTCTCTATGGATCTCAAACTAGAGAGGAAGAACCCAGAAGCTGTCTTGTCCTGAGGTCTGAGCACCACCCAGCAGGGCCCAGCTGCAGGATTCCTGACACCCCTGTCACCTGGCACCCAGTTAGGCTGATGGCTCCCTAAAGAGCAACATACAACCTCTGAGAACACCAGCTCTAGGTGGGGTTTTGCTGACCTGGGGAACCTCTCTCAGAAATGTCAAGCCTTCATTATCATTTGCTTTGGTCCTAAGGCATTAGAAACCCCTTTCACGGGTGGGTGGGGGGAGAGGAAGAGGCAGAGTGATAGTACAGCAGGTAGGGTACTTGCCTTGCACATAGTAAACCCTGGTTCCATCCTTGGCATCCCACATAGTTCCCTGAGCTGGTCAGGAGTAATTCCTGAGAGCAAGAGCCAGGAATAACCCCTGAGCATTGCCAGGTGTGGCCCAAAAGGGAAAAAAAGAAAAGAAAAAGAAACCCCTTTCACATCGAATACAGGGGTTGAACATGCTGGGGGGAGGGGGAGGCGTGTGGATGACAAAGGGACAATTGCCACAACTGATCTTAGGCCAGTGGGGAACATTGCCACAAAGTCCTGTGAACAACAAGCGGTCACAGCCTCCCAGGCTGACATTCAAGGCCTTTGGCGATTATGGCTGGTCACTGGGGGCAGCCAGGTAGAGTGGACTGGACTTCGTGGAAAAGCCCCAGGTTTCAGCAGAGTCAGCCACGGCAGTCCGAGCAGGGAACCCACCTACATGCCCAGCAGACGTGACTGGATAAGGAAGCCATGGTTTCCCCACAGACTCGAGGGAATGCTATGCTATTGCTAAAGAAGAGGAAGTTGCGCCGCTGGGACAAAACAGATGGAATTTGGGCTGATTACATAAGTGAAATAAGTGAAAATAAGTGAAAAAAAAGTGAAAAAAAAATAAGTGAAAAAAAAGACAATTATGAGATGGTTTCACTCATAGGGGGAAAAAGAGCAGCTGTTATTCATGTAAATATTACATGTGGAGTATTATAAAGCAAACAGACTGCGACAACCAAGAGAACTAACTCCTAGACTCTGTGAAAACTATGCTGGCTCACAGACGGAAAGAGGAGGAGGTGACAGGGATTGAGGAGTTAGGTGTCTTTGAGGGGACAGTATGGCGCTGAAACTTTGGTGGTACGTATGGTGATAATTATACAGAGAGGTATAAGCTAAACCCCTGCAATTCTCTAAAGTTATAAATTGTAAATAAACGGCAAGCCTGTAAATAAACAACTATGGAGTCTCCATGGCTTTTGGGAGTCCAGGAAACAGGAACTGAGAAGTGTAGTAAGCAAAGATTTTTGAACTCAGCCCTCAAAGGGGATCGGTGGATCTATGCACAGGGTGACATGTGGGACAGTGGCCTGCCCAAGGACAATAGCCCATGTGTGGTAGCACAAGGACAGAATGAAGTCTGGGAACTTCCCATGGAGCTATTTCTCAATGACCCCATGTAGCTGCCCATTGAGTGTGCGGAGTGCCAGAAAAATCAGTAAATTCAATCAAGCAAATGTGTGTTTTGAAAAAAGGCAAGAATGAAGAAACTGGGCTGAAGGAACATTCAACATTCATGAGGCATGCCCATTTCAGATCACTGGAGACATTTCTTTGGTGCAAAGGTCTTCTTAATAAAGGGTTTCACTGGTCAGCTGGATCGAGACATGCACACACTGATATTTCGCTTCTGGCAATACCTTAAACCCCCAGTTAGGCAAGAATAAAAAACGGCAATGGCCTTGCGAGTGCAGCAAGGTTTATACATGGCAGACACATCTTTGAGGATTTGGAGAAATCTACAAGGGATCCAATGCTTTTCCACCTATTGACATTTACAAAGCAGTTTAAATCATGCATGAGAGGCCTCAGGCACATGCAGTTCACAAAACATAACTCTGAGCTCCCAGGGAATTTAAGCTGACCAGCACTCTTTATTAGAACCGACAGTGAAAGACAGCTATTGCGAAATTCGTACCAGAAATGCAATACCAAGATGACAGCCTTAATGCCAGTGGATATATTATGTAGATTACCTGACTGAAATCTTTCTTGTTAAATAAGTTTCATGGATTCGTTTTTTTTCTTCTCAAGAATATCCTTCTGGCTTCACTGGGGGAGTATTCCTTATATTCCTTGATCATTCATATGGTTTTCAATATTTTGGACATGCTCAGTTAGCACAAAAGATCAGATAGAGTTATTTGAACAGTGAAAAATAATTAAACCTTTAAATGAACAACGCGACTGAACCTTGAACTATTAAAAAAAACAGTTCGATGTTATTTTTTGGTATGATGAGCTATTATTTCAAAATTAAAAAAGAAAACACTTTCCTGAGGTTGATTCATTTAGTCAATTCCCATGTGAGCTATGATTTTAAGTATGTGCACAGAATTATGTAATCGATAATAATTTCACACGCATGCCTTTACAGGGCACATTTCAAGGAACTAAGGATCTAATGAAAACTGGCCAAAAGGGACAAAGAGAAAAAAAAACAGCATTGCTCATGCTCTAAAATCATCACAGAATTAAAATGCAATGTAGATTTTTAAAAAAATTCTTCCGGAGAAGGAGACAGAAGGTATGCATCAACATGGCTGAGGCCAGTAGAGGGGGTCATTGGTAATGTGGTACTGGTATCAGTTGGCCAAGGGCAAATTTGGCAAAGCCAAAATGAGAGCAAAACTGATATGTGCTTCAGAGTTTCTGAGTGGATTAGACTTGCCGCCTCTTGTAGAGTTTGTAACCGCCTTGACATGACATACTCTGTATTAAACCTTATCAGTGCTCATGTGACTGCACTACCACTTTGACAGGAGACACCCTGGGTTAAGCAACACAGCAACAGCATGGTGACAAAGCCACACACATTTCTTCCATCAGGGTTCATGTCACCAGAAGTGGTTCAGTGGTTGTGTTTGATCTTAGGAGAGATCAAGCTGCTCTGAACTTGCTTATCTACTTTGCTCTGATGTTACAGAAATGCGGTTCCAGGAGCTGTAGATATAGTATAGTGGGTAGGGAGCTTGCCTTGCTGTGGCTGATCAGGGTTTGAACCCTGGCACTGCAACACTGCCAGGACTGGTTCCTGAGGGGAAGTAGAGGGGTACTGAAAACATCATCATCAACAACAACAACAACAACAGAGTTCTAGAATCCAGAAGCATCGAGTTCTATAGTCTCAATAAATCATATGTCACTTGTGGGTACCTTAGTTTTCCAACATACAGAGATGCCTAAGTTATACTAAAATATTTTTTCTCCTTGAGCTCATGGGTAAAATCACACTGACCTTTTCTTCCTTTATTCTCTTTCAACAGTTCCAGTTTCAAGTATACAGAAAATTGCAGAGACTTGCTTGACCCAGCAACCATTTGCCCAACCTCAACAACAAGCATCAAGGACTAACCTTTATCTGAATCATTTGCAATACTTCCTCCTTTCCAGATAATTTTTAACACTAGCTGTCGACGTTAGATCATGGATTATAATAACTACATTTACAATGGTTTACAATGCAAGCAGATGAAGGTACTACGATTATTACTATGTGCTGCTCTAATTGTTTTTTTATCTTCAAAAATTATCCTTCTATTCAAAAACCAAGCCGAAGAATCACTTTCCTAGATGCTTCCACAGAATCCATTTACTCAGGTATGAGTGCAGAGAATTTCTAGCTTTTCTAGAAATTTTTCTAGGAACAAAGATTCGTGTTGTTGATGTTTAATGAGTGACTTACAAATGATTTTCTGAATGAAACTCAATGTATATGCAAACATACATGCAGTGCAGTATTGTAATTCAAGGCCCACGGTGACTATTTTAATAGAGAAGCTTGAAATATAACCTCCTAAAAAAGGTTTCTGTTAGTAGTAAATAAGCGATAGACTGTACATCCTGTAATCTAAGTAGTAAACACAATTGCACACCCCACAGGCAGGCCACAGTCTCTCAGAAGATGATAATAAAGAAGTGGCAGATATATTTTTATGTGCTGGGTATAAAAACACAGTTGTGAATAAGTACTTGAGCGCCCAAGATCATGTGTAATCCATAGGTGACCCTTTAGCCTCTGGGCATGAAGAAGATTGAGGCAGTCTGACACCCTACAATCATCCAAATAAACTTCCCCCAAATGGCGCTCTGTGCTTATAGTCACGTCTTTTAAAAATCACAGCACCGAATGAATTACATTCTATTAATAGAACTGACAGTTGATGAAATAATGCAAGAAAAATAATCTAGAAGTGACCTCAAATGAAACCACAAAGACATTAGGTTAATGGAAGTAAAATCACTCATTGCATAGTGATCCGACTTTTTCATTTTATATTAAAATAAAAAGCCAACCTAAACCTTCCTCAGGATATTACATTTTGCAACTAACCACAAAACACTTCCAGAAAGGGGGGTTTATTTCAGAAAATCTATATGCGTTTTGATTTTTTTCAAGGGTGAGCAGGCTTCTCTGTCTCACAGTGTGGTTAAATGTGGAAAAAATACTGCACTGATATGAAATAAGTGAAGATCATTGATCTGAAATAGTCTGTAATTACCATTTTAAGGGCAGAACACCTGTTTTACAGAGGGAACATACATATGCAGCACACTTCCTCACTATAATTACAACAGTGAGTGATGCCCCACCGTTTCTCAATTTCCATCTCTTATTTTTTTTCTGGCTCTCCATTCTGCAGGTGGGCAGGGAAACAGACCATATGAAGGGCACATGGACCCAGTTTTACTCCTCACCCCTCCGAAGCTGAGACTTCTCTTCATTCTCTCCTGGAGACTGAACAAGGTGGAGTTGGGGGGTGTGGGGGGGCGAGGGAACACCTGGCAGTACTGTGGGCTTTCTCCTGGCATAGTGCTCAGGGATTGGAGGGGCTTAGGGATTTACCCAGGTCGGCTGTGTGCCAGGCAAGCGCCTTACCCACTGTTCTATTTCTCTAGCTCCACAAAGAGGATTTTTAAAAAACAGAAATAGGATAATATGCTGAAGTTAGGAGCAGACTCCATGAACATGGACAAAAACAAATAAAAGTTAACATTTTTCCTTTGAAAAATGTCTTTTTTAAAAAAAAATGTTTCCTGCTATCAAACACTGAGCTCAATGAAAGGACACATATAATTGGGAATTACAAGTAGAACCAGAATGACTCGATGATTCCTCCTTGCAACATAGTATCTCTTACCACTTTGAAAGTATTGTATGTTCTTTATTTAAACATTTGCTCATTTGGTGGATTAGAGTTTAGTAATGTCTTAAAATGTTGGAGCACTGCCCCCCCTCCCCCCTTATACAGAAGGTTACGTCAAGAGTATAGGCACTATTTTTTTTTTTTTTGGTTTTTGGGTCACACCTGGCGATGCACAGGGGTTACTCCTGGCTCTGCACTCAGAAATTACTCCTGGCAGTGTTCAGGGGACCATATGGGATGCTGGGATTTGAACCCGGGTTGGCCGAGTGCAAGGCAAACGCCCTACCCGCTATGCTATCACTCCAGCCCTGAGTATAGGCACTATTTGATCTGCTTTTCAACAAGAAATGATCACAGTACTCTGCTGAATGGAAAGATGCTGTATGCTGGGTCATGGTAAACTCTTCTCTAGGACAACCAGTCTCAACTCTCCATAGCTTCACCTTCATTTCTCCCTCAACCTAAGAAGGAACTTTCTACCTCCTTATAATTTTACTCTTTTTTTCTTAGCTCTAACCTTAGGTGATTCTAATCTCTCCTTTCAAAGGATTCTAAGTACTAGATTTCAAAAAAGTAATTGTATTTTGTAAATCTCCTTGTCTCCAGGTCAAATTGAGCTATGTTAAAAGGTCATAGAATACAGATTCAAAAAAAAAATCTTAGTTTATGGGGCCATAGAAATAGTGCAGGAGTTAAGGCATTTCCTTTGCATGTGGCAAACCCTAATTTGATCCCGAGCACCCCAGATGAGGTCTCTTGAGTATCACCGGGTCTTATCCCTGAGCAAGAGTCAAAGTAAGCACTAAGGTATATGAGTGTTTGTGTGTGTGTGTGTGTGTGGCCACCTCTGTGGTGTAGTCAGTTTATCTGTCTGTCTGTGGAATCTTTAAACATTGCCAGTTTGGGATAAGAAGTAAAAATCCTTGAGCACAGACCTGGTATAGTCAGTTAATAAGCTGGGCAAACTATCATTGCTAAGGAACAACAAATTGTATCCTTGCAATATGTAAGCTACAATTTCAAAAAGGTAGGTGTTCTTGAACTAGAAAGGTTGGTTCTTCCCACCTAGAGATGTAAGATTTGACTGACATCTCAGCAGTGATCTCCCACACTGAGCACTGCAGGGTGCGGACCTCTCTCAAAAAATAAACAAAATTACAACAATAACAAACCAGCCCTCTCCCCACCCAAAAAATATCTTAGGTCATTACTTCTTTGTTTGTTCATTCATTCATTTTCTAGGCAAACATTTCTAATTATTTCAATTATACTTCATCATGAGATATGGCGTCAAGACTATTTTTCTCATTTGCCTGCTTGTTCATTCATTTATCTGCTCATTCACTCATTCATCCACACACAACTGAGTAAGTCTTTGTCCATATTAAGTTTTGAGCACTGTGCTAGGTGTTGTTGAATGCAAATTAAAAATCATAGGTGACATGTAGAGCACAGTGGGTAGGGTATTTGCCGTGCACGTGGCTGACCTGGGTTCGATTCCCAGCATCCCATATGGTCCCCTGAGCACCGCCAGGAGTAATTCCTGAGTGCAGAGCCAGGAGTAACCCCTGTGCATCGCCAGGTGTGACCCCCAAAACAAAAAGACAATGGAACAATGGGGCACGAGTGGGCACATTTTCTAAGATTTTTTTTGGATTTGTGTATAAAGTTTTTTTGGATTTGTGTATCTAAGGTTTTGGATTTCTGTATAAAGTCCAGGGAAAATTCTGCCAGAAATTACATAGCCCAGCTCACAGTCCCAGTGCATTGCTGTAAGAAGTCTCTGAATTCAAAGCCTTTAGGCGCAGAGGGTCTGATTCGCGCTCAGCGGCTCCGGATTTATCTGGGCCGAGGGCGTGCTGGTTATGCCCCCTTCCCATGAGTTCCTGGGAGCCCCAAAAGTAAAATCCGAATACCTGTGGGTTTGGAGTCACAGAAGATGGCGCCTGCCACATGGGTGCCGCCAGCCCGCCGCTTTCCGTGCAGGAAGACAGGGTGGGGAGGAAAAAAAATCCACCCCCGGCAGCACCGAGTTGTAGCCCAGTTCGGTGTCCCAGTGCATCGCTATCGGATGCTGCGCTGGATGCCCGAATGTGTTACATCTTTGGAATCAAAGTCTTTAGGCGCAGAGGGTCCCAGTCTTTACACATTTTCTAGAGTTTGATTTGTCCAGAGTAATGGGGTTGGATAACCTAAACTAGAGGCCATGGGGAAGATGAGCCAGAAAGACAGGAAGAAAGACAGAAAGAACCATCTTATATCACTTTACAAACACAGTCTTTACACATTTTCTAGAGTTTGATTTGTCCAGAGTAATGGGGTTGGATAACCTAAACTAGAGGCCATCCCCTAAAACTGGAGAAGATGAGCCAGAAAGACAGGAAGACAGAAAGACAAGTAGTGGAGCATATGCCCAGCATGTGCAAGGCTTTGAGTTTGATTCTAGGCATCACATGACCCCCTGAGCACGTAGTGTGAGTGTGTGTGGTGTAGCCGGCTTGGGGGTGAGGGGTGAAGAGTGTTTATAAGAGAAAAGGAAGGTCTGGGAGTTGAAGGCAGGGCTTGACTAGCTCCTGTTGGCTTCACCAAATCTGCTGGAAACATCAAGTGTTTGGGTTGAAATTTCGTTTTAGCCCTCTGGCATAGAAAATAAATCAGAAAAGAGATGAGAGCATGACATGGAGTAAAGATAGTCTCTTCAACAAATGGTGCTGGCAAAACTGGATAACCACGTATGAAACATTATAGCTGGATAAGTACCTCACACCTTACACCAAAAGTCCATTCAAAACAGATCAGAGACTTTGAGATCAGACCAGATCTGTAAAATATATTGAGGAAAAAATCGCCAGAACGATCCAGGATCTGAACCTTAAAGATGTCATCAATGATACAATGACACTGGAAAAGGTGACAGAATCAAACATAAACAAATGGGACTACATTAAAGAGTTTCTGCATGGCAGAAGAAACATGGGCTACAAGTAAAAGGCAGCTAACTTAATGGGAGAACATATTTATAATTAATACATAGAATAAAGGGTTAATATGCAGAATACATAAAGTACTTACAAAGATCAATAAAATAAACAAAAAAAAGCCCATCAAAAATGGGAGAGAAAATTATTAGATTTTTCTGAGGAAGACCAATGAATGGTGAACAGGCACACCATCATTATTAGGGAAATCTAAATCAAGATGACAATGAGATACCACCTTATACCAGTAAGAATGGCACATATAAAAACTATTGGGAACAAGCTGTGATGAAAGAGGAACTCTCATCCACTGCTGGTGGAATGTTGTTTGGTTCAATCTTTACGTAAAATAATATGAAGGGTTCTCAGTAAACTTAAAATTGCACGGCGGTATAAAGCAGAAATTCCACTTTGAGGTATACCAGGACAGAAAAACATTCATTCAAAAGGATGTACGCACACCAGTATTCATTACGGCACTCAGTACAATAGCTAAGATCTGGAATCAACCCAGATGGCCAACAAGAGATGAAGGAGATGTGGTAGGTATACAGAATGGAATATCACTCAGCTGTAAGGATTGAGGAAATCATGCAACTCACTTCAACATGGATGGAACTGGAAGAAGGATAAATACAGGATGATATAACTTCTATGTGGTATCACTGTATCACTGTCATCCCGTTGTTCATCGACTTACTTGAGCAGGCACCAGTAACAGCTCTATTACACTCAGCCCTGAGATTTTAGCAGCCTCTCCTTACTCATCTTTCCCAACAATTGGAGGCTCTTTCAGGGTCAGGGTAATGAGACCTATCGTGTGGTCCTATATGTGGTATCTAGGATAAATGGACAAGTAATTGCAATCGTTTAAAGGGGAGGATGACTTGACTGCAGAATATAGAGAGAAGGAAAGATAATAAGTTGCTGGGGGGAAGAAGAAGAGACAGATGAGAAGCAAAAGGGGACCAATAGGCAAAGGGCTGCATCGGTGATGTTAGGGAATCAGAAAGCCAAATAAACAAAGCACAGAGTCAGCAACACTGAACTCATGAGACCCAAACGTTAACAACCAAACACAAAAAGTGCCTGTCAAGATGGCAGGCTGGGGGTTCGGGGGGAAGAGGGACCCTGGCAACACTGGTGGAGGGAAGTTGACATTGGTGGAACATTCCACATTGAAAACTGAACTACGAATAACTTTGTAAATAGCCTCAATAAAATAAAATAGCTTTAATACACAGCTTTAACAACAACAAAAAAATTTTTTTAAATAAATTAGAAGTTTAGTAAGCACGAAAGTTTATAAGTCTGTAACTGTACCTCAGGGTGATTCATGTAAAAATAAATACATAAACAAACAAATAAATAAATAAATACATTAGAAGTTTAAAAAAGTTGGGGGGCAAGATGAAAGAAAATTGCTCCTGAAGTTAAGGACGGGGGAGCTTTTGGAGCCAGCAGCCAGGAACTTCCGCGTTTGAATGATTTTATCTCTGATTTCACACACTATTAGGAGAATAAATCCTTCAGCCTTACAAATTCTTGGAACAGAATTTTTCTCACTTATGACGTGTAAATATTTGAAAAAATGCTTCTGACAGTTTACTAGATAGCTTTATAAATATGTTCTGTAAATCATTTTTTTTTAAAAAAAACCTTTCCAATTTGCTTCCAGCCGAAACTTATGTTTTCTTTCACTCAACCATTCAATTAATTAAAACTTTCCAATGAAAGTCTAGTAGAAGTACCTGAAGTAAAATGGTAACCACAACAGACAACACTCCTGCACTCATGCCGCCAAGACTCAATGGAGGAGACAGGAATGGGTGGATATGAGGGGGATGTGAGTTGTGTGTGTGTGTGTGTGTGTGTGTGTGTGTGTGTGTGTGTGTTCACGCGTACGTCATAAGAGCTGAGAAGCAAAGGAGTGAGTGGTTTGGGGTGTGGAGGGTGCACACAGCCACTACTCTCCTGCTGAGGGAGATGCCGTGGGAAACGACAGCTAAACAGAGGCCTTGTTCCAGTCAGGGGCCAGGACGCTGTTGCCGGCCCTGCACATGGGCCAAGTATTTGGAAAGAGGGCACAGGCCTCTGAGACACCGTCAGCCCAGCTTGTTAGAAGGACAAACCAGAGGCCAGCGTGACAGGCAGGGCCCTCCCATCACCACAGGACATTGGCGTCCGTCACAAGGTGAGGGCCGCTGATCTCAGTGTGGGAGGGAGACCATGAGGTTTCGCATGCCCGGGACTCTCTGTTTCTTGACCTTTGTGCTACCAACAACTTTCCCATGGCCACTTTGAAATTGGACTTTTTTTTTTTCCGGTGGTAGCAAGACACAGATATGACAGTGGGAGGGGATGGGGAGTGGGCAGCCGGGAGGCCGGCAGAGGCTGAGGGCGAAGAAAGGGGGAGCAAGATGCAAAAATCTTCAGCCAATGTAGGGGTGGTGGGGCTGACTGCCCCTTAGTTGGCTGCCAACTAAGACCGGGAAGAAGGGTCTAACCTGACGTGTTGCTTCCAGGAAGCAGCTTCTTTATTGGCTGTTTGTTTGGGGGCCACACCTGGTGGTGCTCAAGACTTACTCCTGGCTCTGTGCTCAGGGATCACTTCTGATGAGGCCCTTGGGGGACCATATGGGGTGCCAGGGATTAAACCTGGGTTGGCTGGATGCAAGAGAAGCACCCTGTCCCCTCTCTCTCTCTCTCTCTCTCTCTCCCCCCCCCCACCTCAGGTAGCAGCTTTGAAGGAGCTATGTCTCTGCTTAGGAAACAGGAAGCTCCTTGCTGGGGACCCTCAGTCACATTCCCCACGTGCATTGCACTCCAGGTAGCCGAGATGATAGCTTGGCACTCTAGAAAGAGTCAACATTGCTGTCTGAGAATCCCGTGGGGGCCACACCCAGCTGTGCTCAGGAGCTACTACTAAATGTGTGCCTTGAGGGTCGCTCCTGGTGGGGCTGGGGGTGCCTGGACAGAACCTGCGGCCCTGCACGCAAAGCCGCACACCAGCCCTTTGAGCCCCCTCTCCTGCCCCGTAGTTCTGTTTTTGTTTGTGGGGGCCACACCTGATGGTACTCAGGGCTTACTCCTGCCTCTGTGCTCAGGGATCACTCTTGGTGGGATCCCAGGGACCCCACAGGATGCCGAGGATCAAACCCAGGTGGTCACCTGCATGGAAGGCCAGTGCTAGAAGCCACCGTACTATTTCTCCGGCTTTGCTTTCCTCATTATCACACGGGATAACGGGCCAGAGATGCGGGATAACGTTCAGGAGCGGATGTACTCCGGTCGGGTCTGCATCAGAAAGCTCGTGCCTTTGAGAACATTAACTGTGTTCAGGAGATGTCTCCCCGGCTTCTCCATCTGCCACCTTCCCACAGGCAATGGCCTGCCTCTCTCTGGGACAACAGAGACCATTCTGGAACTCCTAATATGGACCGAGTTGTGTCCAGCACTCAGGGACTGACTCGGGAAGGTCAGAGTTGTGCCCACCCTTTCCGGAGCATCCCCGACCCTGGCAAAGGAGTCACTGATCAAGCAGCGGGCAGCAAGGATGGTGCAGCTGGAACCGCGTGTTTTTCGCCCAGACGACTGGCAGCACAAAGGGCAGTTTGCTCCTCCCATGCCAGTGTCCACCCAGGGTCAGTAGGGGCACCTGGGCTAGAGAACCGAGTGCCTGGGCTTTGGACATGCGACAGAATCCGGGCCCGAGTTGTCCGTTCTAGGAGCTCACTCTGACTTCTGCTGGACAGGAAACCCTGCACGTGTGGGGTCGGCGAAGCGCCCTGCCCACCAAGCCAAGAGCCATCAGGAAGGAGAGCGCCAACATCCTGCTCCACCTGGCTTGGACGCGCACACTGTGTGCAGCCAGAAGTTCCCTGGAACGGGGCTACAGGGCCTCGCTGTGGGTGTTCTGGGCTATTTAGCAACACTCATCCCCATCACACACACACACAGACACACACACACACAGACACACAGACACACACACACACACACACACACCAGCCTGCCGCTGAGTCTCCCACCAACTCTCTCGCCAGCGTCTGGACGGGCTGCGGAAGTGGGGCTGGAGTGGGCTCGTGCGGCCTCTCAGCTGGCTGGAGGATGCGCATAAACACGGAAGGTGATATTGACAGTCAGCATCAGATCTGACGGCTCCCGACAACTCCTGTGATACAGCAACCTCCGGGACCGGAGGACACATCTGTGAGGAGCTGTAGTAGCTGCCATCTGCACAAACTGCATTATTTAACTGCGCTGGCACTGATTAACATTTGCTGGAACCTATGGTAATGGGCTCTGGGGCTTTGCATGTCTGCTACACAGTGGCAGCTGAGGTCTCCTGCTCCATCCTTAAAACAGGATGCTTTAATTTTTAATGGAGCACATGTTCGATTGGCTATACAAACAGGCTAATCTGCAAAGCATGTGCTCAATAACAAGCCCGGCTCTGCCGCCAGAATATCAACACGACTCGACCAAGCTGGGGAGGAGAGAGACTGCGCCGTGGGCTCACCTCCACCAGGCAGGGCTTGGGCTCCAGGCACTGGCCAGCTGAGCGCCTCCGGGTAGCTGCAGCCAGACGCCCCTGGGGCCTCCCAGGAGTCTCAAAGGGTCTTTGGCTGCTGGCTGCCTGCGAGCTCTCGCCAGCGGGGAAGGAAGGGAAGTGTGTGCCGACCTGCCACTGGGGGACAGGCAGCTGCAGCATTAAACATGGAGGCGCCCTCCGCACTCAGGCAGGGCGACAGTGGGAGCTGGGCACGCAACTCTGCACACCTGCCCGGTGCCCTGCACTCCGCATCTCGAGGAGAACTGAAACCCAAGTGTGTGCCGGCTTCCTCAAAGCCCCGTGAATAACTGCGGGGCAGGGTGGGGAAGGTGGGAGGGCAGCAGCAGCTCTGAAAAGCTCGGAAAAACCCACATCTGGAGAGGCCAGGCGCACGGGAAATGGCCACGGGGCTAGGGGCCTTGGAGGTAGCTGCAGAGAGAAGCCGCCAATTCCGGGTGCTGCTAAAGAAAGGGTTCTGTGCTAGACCCAAGCACCCGGGAGTCCAGATCCTAGAGGCGGCACTGTTGAGAGTCCGAAGGACCCCTCCGTACCCAGGGGGACACCCATGAAGTCTACTCAGCACCCCCCAGGCTGGGAGAAAGGAGGTCTGTGGTTAAAAGCCTCTGACGGCGAGAATGCATGTCTGGCTTGATTTGTTTTTTTTTTTTTTTTTTGCTTTTTGGGTCACACCTGGCAATGCACAGGGGTTACTCCTGGCTCTGCACTCAGGAATTACCCCTGGCCGTGCTCAGGGGACCATATGGGATGCTGGGATTTGAACCCGGGTCGGCCGCGTGCAAGGCAAACGCCCTACCCGCTGTGCTATCGCTCCAGCCCCTGGCTTGATTTGTTTGACCTCACAGTTCCCAAACCTGCTTGTTCACGGAACCCTTCCTTGAAGGTTTATCCCTTTGAGCCGGCTTTGCAGGCCAGCTCTTGGAGAGACTCATGAGCAGGCTTGGTGGTCTGGGAGCAGAAGAGATGAGGCCGAGCGGGTCCAACCACACACACTGATAACCATCCATCCTGACTATCCACTCCCTCCCTTCCAGATAATCGAGTGCCTGCCATCGCGAGTGGCATTGATCTGCTAGGGTGTGTCTCTCTCCATTAGGTTAGAGAGATATATATTCGCTCTGCATTCAGTGTCTAGTTCCCTGGCCTGCCAAGAACCGGCTACTATTTGCTAATTTGAATGCACCGAAATCGACCCTGGTAGGATAGAGCAAAGCCAATTAGCAGGGGCTCAAAGCTTCCCCGCGGGCCTCCTGGGCTCAGCGCTCCCATTCACCGGAGCCCAGCTGTCCCCTCTCCCAGCTGCTCTCCCGCCACCAGGGCTGCCCCTGGCTAACACTTGGGAACTCTTCCTTCCGACCTTCCATGGGTGGATGGCTGCCATTACTGGCTCTACACCTCATGCCCAGATAGTTTTGCAGCCTCAGTGGTCCCAATGCCCTCTGGTCTAGCCGCATGGGGCAGTAGGCTGATGCTCAGCACGTGACCCCTTTGCCTCCAGGTCAGTTCCTCCTGTGAGAGAAAGCCACAGAGGTGAGGAGGATCTGAGAAGTCAGTCTCCAGAGTCTTAAATGTTTCTTGAGGATGTGCAAATTCTATGACCTGTGTGTGTGCATGTGTTTCTTTGCATGTGTGTGTGTGTGTGTGTGTGTGTGTGTGTGTGTGTGTGCGCGCGCGCGCGCGCACATTTGAGTTCCTTGGTTAGGTTGAGGGCTATTTGTAAGTTTCTACTGAAGGGATGGGAGGGTGGAACAATCACTTTTTCATGAGGATTACCAGCACAACCTTAAAAATTCTTTCAAAATATCATTGATTTGCAAATATTGAGCTCTAACTGCTCTATGCTAGCTCATGTCCCCACATTGAAAGCTACTAGAAAGTTCCACCAGGACTAGAGTTGCTGAGACTCCTCCCTCTTCTCATTTGCTCTTGCTTTATTGATCCAGAAGGAAGTTTTGCAGGACCTTCGACAATGACAGAGCTGACACCTGGCGATCTGCATGTATCATGACTGCAGCACAAAATTGCTGTCACAGGAGCCTGTGAGGATCATGGGTCCAGCCCCTGGGAGGCGCGATAGCCTGCACTGCCTTCCACAGCTTCCCAATCAGTTCCCCTTAAAGCTGAACCCCTGGTCAAGTTTCTAAGAAGCCCCAACACATGAAATACAAATGAAGGAAGTTGAAAGTTTGTTCATGGAGTTGTGTCGATACCATCATGTAGAACTAGTCTTTTTTTTTTTTTACAGTCACAAAGCTTTCATGTTTGAGCTTCAGTCATAAAATGATCAAACACCCATCCCTCCACAAGTGCACATTTGCACATTTTCCACCACTATGTCCCCAGTATCCCGCCCTTACCCCTCCATCCCCCTGTCTCTATAGCAGATAATTTCCCCCATGCTCTCTCTACTTTAGGGCATTAGGGTTTGTAATGCAGATACTGAGAGGCCATCATGCTTGATCCTTTATTTATTCTCAGCACACATCTCCCATCCTGAACTATCCCTCCAGCCATCATTGACTTAGTGATCCCTTCTCTATTCCAGCTGCCTTCTCCCCCAGCTCATGAGGCTGGCTACCAACCATGGAGCAATATTCCTGGTCCTGTCCCTACCGTGCTTGGGTGTCAGTTTCATATTGTTACTTTATATTCCACAAATGAGTGCAGTCATTCTATGTCTGTCCCTCTCTTTCTGACTCATTTCACTTAGCATGATACTCTCCATGACCATCTACTTATAAGCAAATTTCATGACTTCACCTTTCCTAACAGCTGCATAGTATTCCATTGTGTAGATGTACCAAAGTTAGAACTGGTCTTAAAGAAAAAAACAAAACAAAACAAAACAAATAGTAGTGGGGAGGTTGGTGCTCAGGGGTTACTCTTGGTGGATATTCTCAGAGACCATGTAAGGGGTAGCTGCATGCAAGTTAAACACCGGAACCACCACACTATTTCTTCTACTCAAATCTAACTTTCGTTTTTGGTGGGAGAGCTACTTCCACCAAATTCGGGGTTACTCCTGGCCCTGTGCTCAGGGAAGCGTAGGTCCCATGGATCAAACCAGGTCTTCTGTACACAGGGCAAGCACCTTAACCCCCTGTACTATTTCTCTGACCTCTCTATACCCATCATCAAGAAGAAAAAAAGACTTTCAGTGGAAGCTGAGGAACTATAATAAAACATCTGACTTAAATCAGCCCATTTAAACATCATGATTTGTGGGGGCTGGAGCAATAGCACAGCGGGTAGGGCATTTGCCTTTCACGAGGCCGACCCAGGTTCGATTCCCAGCATCCCATATGGTCCCCTGAGCACCGCCAGGAGTAATTCCTGAGTGCATGAGCCGGGAGTAACCCCTGTGCATCGCCAGGTGTGACCCCCCAAAAAAGCAAAAATAAATAAATATATAAACATCATGATTTGTGGCTCCACTGCCAAGACCACTGCCTCATAGTTCAGGCATGAAAGAACAGAAGGGACATCCTTGCTTGTTAAATGAGGTCTGCCGAGGGCTTGGCAGGCGTAGAGCAGACAGGTGGGGCTAGGTCCGGCTGCTTCCTGGTGCACGGGCCACACCCTTGCCTGCTTCTCACATGAACACCAGAATGCCAGGCAGGTCTGCATGGCAGCACTCACAGATTTCCCTCAGGGGTGCCACGAGCTGCTATGCCAACATGGCCAAAACGCCTTCATCTACTTCCTGCCACGCCAGGAAGCCCACAGGCCTGCCACTGCTCTCCAACGCGGAGGATCTGGGCCATCAAGCACTTTAATTAGTCTGTCTGGAAAAATGAAACGGATCAAATTAAATATTAATCACATATAAACTATGGATAAAGCAGTAGGGGAATCATCCTGCAGGAAGGGCCACTCCTAAGTGCTCTTTTTCTCCTCCCCTCCACCAACAAAAAATTTCAAAGGCTTCTTCTCCCGCTCTTTGTCCCCTGCCAAGTTAGTTGATTTTCAAGCAAAAACAATGCTTGATTTTCCAAGCACAACAGCGATGTTTAACCAGAAGTTTCTTTTGCTGAAAGACTGAATGGAAAATTCAGTTCCTTAAATCTTTCTAAATCTTTGCTTCTGATTGGGTTCATTAATAAACATGCTGATTTTGTTACAGGGAGAGACATATGGTATAATCCACTAACAGGAAGAAGTATTTTGCATTTTATTGTAGAAAACAAACATGCAAACAGGTTCTCACAGATGGTTTTCTTAGCTTCTGGGAGGGTAAAAAGCTTAATAATGCTTGAAACTAGTTTTTCTTTTTAACAACAACAACAAAAAATCCTAGCACATCTCTAGTGGAACTACTTATAAATTAGATTAAGTTCCACTCTAAGGTTTTAACAAGTTAGTATTTGAATCTTCCTGTTTAAACACACACATACACACACTCTCTCTTACTCTCTCTTTCCCACCCTCCAAACCCCCCTTCCTTCTTCTCTTTTCTTAGAAACATTAACTTGCTCAGATAGGCAGAGATAATTCAGCAACGCATCACTTACCCATCATCATAAAGGAATAAGGTTTTCTCACAAATAAATTTTCCAGGTAATTGATGCTAACCCTTTAAGATTTTTTCAGAATTGGGAGTGATGTTGGTTTTTCTTTTAAATAGGCCTTATTTTTCAGAACAACTTTGAGATTTATACGGAGGATAGAGTCTATTATCTACCCCACACCTGATATTGCACAGCTCCTTTGTTATATAATTAATTAACCAGTTTTGATACTGTCCAGGTAAACTCTGTGTTTTACTCAACTCAACTAAAATCTCAACTTTATTCAGCTTTCTCTAGTTTCTCTCTACTGTTTATTTATATTTCAAGGTACCAATCTGGATCCATGTTACTTTACATGCAAATCTTCCCCTTTGACTAGGGGACTTTTTCAGAATTTTTTTGAGATCAATGATCTTGATTTTATTCTTATTTTTGAAAACTCAGTTCTTTTGTAGGCTGCCTCACTGTTGGAACTTGGGATTTTTTTTTTCTCATGGTCAGATCTGAGTTATGGGCTTCAGTGGAGGAAGTAGTGTCTTCAAAGAAGGTAAAGTGTAAGTTTCGTCAGAAAATAACAAGGATCTATACTAGCGACATGACTGATCACCTGTGGCCATTGATGTTGGCCTTGATGAGGCTAAAGTGGTGTATGCTGGGGTCTTTCAGTGCAGTCCCCCCACCCATGTATGATGGAAAGGAAGTCAGGATGTACAGTCCACATCTATGGAGGGGAGTTATGCCCTCTTCTTAAAAGGTAGAATACTGGCACTTACTGAGAATTCTGCTTGCCTTTTTCCCCATGCTTAGAAATTCATTTATATCAGTACAGACTCATGGATATTTCTTTGGGTATTATCTCCTGCTTCTTTATTTGTTTTTCTGTCCCAAACACTCCAAACTTGGCCATCAGGCACTTCTGAGCTCCTGTGATATACTGTACTTAAGCCACAAGCCACTTCTCTTCCTCCCAGTGCTAGGAAATACTCTGAGCTCATATTCTATCTCCCCACCCCTTACCATCCGAGAATTGGTACTTTCTCTTAGGAGTCATTGATTCTTTTCATTTGGAGAGTCATTTCCGGAGATCGGGACATGAGTGTGCTTGTCTCTCTCTGCTGTCAGGACACAAGAAAGAAACTGTGGTTGTATTCACCTTGGCCTATCGGCTGAGCTACTGACATTTTTTTCCCCCTGTGCAACTATCTGTATCTCCCTTGAGCTAGAAACAAGCTTGGTTGGAGGTCTCTAACACCGGTCTGTTTCCATACAAATTAACCTCCTGCCCCATGAATCTTAATTCCTACTCCAAACAGTGACAAACCTAGTTAGGTCGTAAGTTTTTAAATTGTTCTTGGAGATCTTTAGCAATAGCCCTTGGGGAGGATCTTCTTAAGAAGTGAGAAGAGGGAAATGCTGAGGGGAGCATAGAGACAAAGCACCTTTGCTGTTTGACAGTGAGGCTGTGAGGCTGATCCGAAGCAACACTCCCAAGATGGCTGAGTGCCTTCCTGGGGGCACTGTTATGCAGGGTCGCTGGGGCCACGAGAACATGCTGCAGCCCTGTGTGTGCAAGTGCCCCAGTTGAAAACGTGCAAGCATTGTGATGAAGTGTGGCATCTCCAGTGAGAATGTCTGTGGTCACTACAACCTGGTGTGCAGCCCTTGGTGAACACAGAGTGGGCGTGCAGGAACCCTGGGGAATCACAGCAACATCAGCATGAATGGGGAAGACGTATTTTAAAAAGCAACAGCAGCATGCCAAGCAGCTGAAATTCACAGGCCCACCGGTTCCCCCACCTGGAAACTTTGGGGTATCCTTCGGAGGAGGGAACCTGAGCTTCCCCAGTGGGGCGTCCCCCCAGTTGAATGCTCACTGTTGGCTTCACCCCTAAGGAGAAGGAAAGGTGAAGCTGGGCTTCCTTCCAGTTGCACACACCCATGATGTGACCCCAACCAGGAAGGCTCCCCTGCATGCATGAACAGATACGGAAATGAAGGTCTGAAGGGCTCCCCAGGGGAGCAATATTCCAGGGGGGGCTTCTCTGAGGCTTCATGTGGGAGCCTTGCCAGCACCGTCACATTCCTGCAAGAGGCATGCCCCCTTGTCTGGTCTTGTGAATACGTGTATCTTAAGCAATACGATTCAGCTGACCAGACTTCTGGGCAGTCAGGGTGATGATTTCCTGTGCTGTGCTTGTTCTAAAGACCGAGTGGCTCTAACCACTGTCAGAAGCCCCAGTAAAATCACTCTCCCTGAAAAAGTTCCTGGCAGCCATACCCACACCCCACTGCTGCCGTCATGCCAACCCCACAGCCTCAAGCTCTGCAAACTCATCCCAGTTCTACAGATCTGAAATTTCTGGGCTATGTTGCCACGTATGCGGCCACAAAGCACCTCCAAAACCCACAGTACCAAAATTCCAATAGGAGCACACCAAATTAAATGAGAAAGTACTAAATTCGACAAACAAAAACAGTAACAGAGAAGACTCAACTAGCAACAAGTAGCTTAGCAAGTTCTCAAAGACTTAATTAACAGTGTCATATTGAGCTATAACAATTTTAACAAATTTTCTTTTACTGAAGTATTTCTGATAATTCCTTTATCCAGCTGATTGTAACAAGCAATATAAAACAAATTATTGTGTGTCTGTTAAGGGGTGGGCTGGGGGGATGGTTAGGAAAATGGGGGCAATGGTGAAGGGAGGGTCACTCAGGTGGTGGGAGTGGTGTTAGAAAATCAAAAGCCTGTAACAACTGTATTATGAATAACTTTATAAAGCATGACAATTAGTTTTTAAAAAGCAGCAGTGAGAACTTATGAGAGCCAAAAAGGAAAAAAAAATCTTCAAGTTAGTGGGCTCTAACTTTATTAAGGACAACTGGGAGAAATCACTGTTCAGCTTAGGTATTAGTCTTCAGATCAGAAATTAAATTAGAATGAGAATCCAAAGAGATGCTAAGATACTAGAACAATAGGTTGACTAACAAGTTATAATTTCTCATGGAAAATGGCAAAGTCTTGGGATGGAATCTGATGCATCACTCTCAAGAACTGGTCAGGTGCTTGAATGTGCCAGGCCTCCTGCCCAGCAGGGTGAGAGGGCCACCTTCCGTGGCTTTCAGCATTGCCTTGGAGTTCTGGAACACAAGGCCTGTGTGAGTGGGTTCCAGCCAATACATGGAGAGGACTTAATGATTTTCCAATATCTTCTCTCACTAGTACTATCCTCCTTTTGCTTTTATTGTTGTGATCTGCACCCAGTTCTCTACTTGTCTCTTCTTCCAGATCCTTCCTACAAAAAATGAGAAACAACCACCCAAATCCTGACCCAACCCAGAAACTCTTAGAAAACAAATTGCAATTCTTTAAAAACAACAACAACCACAACAACCGCCACCAAAAATCTAGTATATAGGGACTAGGGAGATAGCTCATAAGGGTGGAGCAAGTGCCTTACATGAGCCAGTCCCTAAATTTGATCCCTGGTACTGCATGGTACCGAGCACCACTGAGAATAGCCCTGGGTGACCTCTAGCATTGGCCCACAGCATCACCAGACAGACCAAGCAGTGACTGTTTCTGGGAGTGCCTCCAGGTGTCAGTATGGTGGAGAACCCTGTATTTAAAGAAATAGCACTTAAAACAACAACAAAAAAACCCCACTAACATATGTAGACTTGAGAAGGTTCTGTGCAGATGAGGTTTCTAGGAGCCTAAATGAGCTCAGAACAGGCAGTATACATCTTTCTTACACTCCTTCATGCTTGCTTTGGGGGTGCTCATGTCTGCTCTGGGGTAGGCAGGGGGCTGCTGAGAGTTCCAGCCACTAAGAGGAAAATCAAGAAATGGTAAGTCTACACCAAGGGGAATTTTTGTTTTTCTGCTAGAGCACTGATCATTCCTTTCCTGCGCCTGCTGGAAAGCTCAAGTGGAATGGCAAAACTTAGCTATTCATTAGGGGAGCTTAGTCCTTAAATTTCTGTATCCGGCAAGAGAAGACAAGAAATGGCATGCCGTGGCAAAGGAGGGAACCAAATGGAGTATATTCAACGATGGCAGGACCCTTGCCACAGAAAGTCCTCGGGAGTCCACAGAATTAATACTAGAGCCATAAACAGATTTGGGCAAGTGATAGGACCAACACATGGAAATCAACTTTATTTCTATATAGCAGCAATGGACAATTTAGAGAAGAAAAAAATTTCTATTCACAATGACTTAAATAAATTCCATTCACAATGACTTAAATAAGTCCACAGAGTTTTTGGTCTCATTTAACTAAAATAAGATCAAAAAGACTTAAATACTTCAGGATAACTGAAACAAGAAGTACAAAAGTAGTCACTGAAAACTGTGGAGAAAAATTAAAGAGAATAAAAATAAATGGAAAGACTATATTCTTGGCTAGAAGGACTGAATATTGGAAAGACAGCATTTCTGTCTGAGTTGATCTACACAATAAATACAATCCCCGTCAAAATCCCAGTGGACATTTTCTTCTCCAGAATTTGACAAGCTGATCCCTAAACTTTAAGAGTTAAATGCTAACACGTCAAAAATAGACAACTGCCGGGCTAAATAGAAAAATAAAAGGGAAGGACTCAGTTTCCAAGTTGAAAGCTTCCTTCTAAGCAACAGCAGTTACCACTGCCTGATAATGACACAGGACTCTCTCTCTTGAAGGGACTGCATGAGCGCTTGCTTCATACCCCAGCTGAGAACTGAGCTGCCTCTAATGCTGAGATGCAGAAATGGAAACCCACACAGCTCTGAGATTATGAGACGCCAGGGTGAGGAGCGGCAGAGGTCAATTCCCGGAGAACAATCTTCCTGCCATAAGATATTATCTCTTTCCAGAAGGAAAGGATTGGTGGAGACCAAAAGAGAAAGAACATGGCAAGTTGAAAGAGACTTGGGCATAGTGTGCTGGGCTGGTCAGACTTGAACAGACCGTTTGCTAGGAACAATCCAGTCATCCACAGAGAAGGAATGGGGTTGGCTCTCCTGGCACACTGGGGTGGGGAGGATAAGGGACAAATGCTTTTGTGCCCTGTAGGAGCCAATCACTTTACACGCATGAGCAACCGGTGCATTGGGCAGGTTATTCCCTTATTACCCAAGGAACCTGAATAACACAGAACATGCCCCCTCTCCATACCCCAATGATATGGAATAAGCAAATCCCGGAAGGGTCTTCAGTCTTCAGGGCATGTCTTACAGCCCCCCTAAGCTCTTTGCTTCCAGAGACAAGACCCAGCACACTGGCTGGTGGACAGCGCTCCGAAGTCCCAGCTTCTGTGATTAGGTCAGTGACAGAGCCCAGTCCCTGCTTTTAGAGATGAGAATCAGCTCATCAGGGACTTACACTCCTACACGCTCAACTCTTGCAGTCTATCACATGTCTGGGGACAAGCTTCAGACTCAGAATGAAATGAGTCCTGCTGATTTTCAGGAAAGGAAAATACCTCCAGCTGCATTGGCGCCCCTGGTGTATCCTAACGTCATTCAGATCTCCAGGGAAGCCAGCTGAGTCACAACCTAGAGGGCCTTATCACACTGGAACCCCAGCCGACTTGATGAGTGACTCAGATGACTGGATGACATCATCACACTGAAACCCACCTCTGAAATGCAAGTCAGCACGGGGCCTGCTGGTGGCCAAAGAAGTAAGTCAAGGCCAACACTTTTAAAATATGAACTGCAATACAGAGAGAAAGAAAAGTGCTTGCCATAGTGGTTTGGGGATTGGTGAGGGGAGGTGGCGGGAGGGATACTGGGGACACTGGTGGTGGGAAATGTACACTGGTGAAAGGATGGGTGTTCGAACATTGTATGACTGAAACTCAATCATGAAAGCTTTGTAACTGTATCTCATGATGATTCAGTTAAAAAAATTAAAATAAAAACACTTAAAATAAATAAAAGACAAAATAAATAAAGTCTGAACTCCATGGGGCCAGAGAGCTAGTACAAGAGGTAAGGTGCATGCCTGACCTGGATTCAATTCCTGGCATCCCATATGATTTCTGAGTCCAAAGTCAGGAGTAAGCCCTGAGCATAGCCAGGTTTGGCCCAAAGTTCCCCACTCCTTCCCAAAAGAAATTATTATTATTATTATTATTATTATTATTATTATTATTATTATTATTAATAGTAGCACGGTAGCACTGTCATCCCATTGTTCATCAATTTTCTCGAGTGGGCACCAGTAACATCTCCATTGTGAAACTTGTTGTTACTGTTTTTGGCATATTGGATACGCCATGGGTAGCTTGCCAGGCTCTGCCATGTGGGAGGGATACTCTCGGTAGTTTGCTGGGCTCTCCGAGAGGGATGGAAGAATTGAACCCGGGTTGGCCACATGCAAGGCAAACACCCTACCTGCTGTGCTATCACTCCAGTCCAATAATAGTAATAATACTAATAACCGGGACTACAGACCTACTTCCCACGTGACCTTGAAAAAAGATTAGGAAAGTCTTTGGTTCCAGCCACTGTGATGAACCCGACCAGCAGAGTAAGACACGTTTATTCTGATGCCTTGTCACTGGTCATCAGGGAGCCCTGGTCATGTCCAGGGTTCAGTCCTGAGTCACACAGCTGAAGTGAACTAAGGCCTCTGTCTGAGTCTCAGCCCAGTACATGTGGCAGGTTTTTACTCCTATCTTTGGCAGCAAACCTCTTTTATGTAGTTATTAACTTTTAAACATAAAATCCAGGCACCAAATCATAAAGCAGAAAAGACATACATAATTTGGGTTAATTAAAATGCCTCCAAGTGAACAGGTGACAGATGTCAAGCCTCCTGGCACCCGGAAGAAAGGCTCTGCAACAGACTATTAGGATTCCTGTGTTAATCAGGTAATAGTAACTTGGGTAATTAGCAAATCACACCAAATCTTGTTTAAGTCCCAAATCTCATTTAGAGCCTTTTGGAGAAACTGTTTAAATACAAAGGACACACTCTCCTACTGACAGAAATGCCTGCTTACTGGGGCAGATGTCCCAGCTTCCCTGCCTCTATTAAATCCACTTTAATTATGCAGTCTCAAGGTCTAATTCGCCAAGGGCCGAAAGAGAGAGAGAGAGGACCTGTCCCTTTGCTCTTGCTCTGGAATCAAGGAGCCTCAGACTCTGGTGTTCTCCCATACCTCAAACACTCAACAAGTCCAAGCCCCCAAACTCCAACACACAACTCTAAAAAAAAATAAAGAAAAAATAAAGAAAAGGCAGCCTTTTAATCCCCCAAACAACCTTCCCTTTCCACCAGCGAGGAAAGTTCTATTTCAGCCTCTTCTCCACATGGAAAGCATCTAGAGAACAAACATTTCTCAGTATGAGGCAACCTTGGGGTCCCCGGTTTCTGAGTCACAGACTGCTGGGTCCACACCGTGGATCACCCGCTAACACACTAAAGCTAGATTTAAGATGGGGGGGAGGGGAGCAGACTCGGGCTGGAACCACACCTCAGGTTCACGGTGTTTTTTCATCTCCTTGAGCTGGTGACTTGGTGTCAATTTTATAGGGCTCTTTACAACTGCCCTCCTCTGTTTCCATGTAAAAGGACATCTGGAACATTACTGAATTCCAATCCTGTCATCTTGCTGAGAATAGCTCATACTGGGCTTGTTTGGACAAGATGGCTTAAGCCCAGGGATTGCTGAATGTCACTTGTCAATGTTTCCTTTCTGGCTAGAACAATGCCTCAGGATTCAGTCATCTTACCTCCTTAATGCTTGAACTCAGTCCATGCTCATCCTCCCACCCCTTTCTTTCTATTTATATCCTGTCACCAGCCAGCATTCTGGAGAGGGGTGAGGCCAGGGGGGTGGATGGTATGACTGATGTAAGGAAAGAACCCTGAGGTGACTTGGGGCACCAGAGCTCAGGGACTTAGTGTAAGTGGATAACTTCGGCCAAGTGTATTCTATCTTTGAGCTCCACAGGCCGAAATGGGAGCAGGGATACTTCCTCACTGCCTCCGGGGGTGGTGTGAGAAACTTAGGTGAGAGTGAATGCACGGCAGAGCCCACAAAGTCTTTTTCTTTCTTGGGGGCTACACCCAGAGATGTTCAGGGGTTACTCCTGGTGGTGCTCAGGGACCGTACGGAATGTGGGGTATTGAAGCAGGGTCAGCCACCTGCAAAGCAAATGCCTTATCCACTGTGCTATTGCTCCAGCCAGACTCAGGTCTTCTGAGGAAGAAAAGTGCCTGCCATAAGGCAGGCTGGGATGGGAGTGGGAGATGGAGGTGGTGGCTGAATTGGAAACGGGGGGGGGGGGCATCAGTTAATGAGAAATGTATACTGGGATGGGTGTTGGAGCATCCTATGACTGAAACCCAATCACGAACAACTTTGTAACTGTGCATCTCACGGTGATTGAATAAATACAAAACAAAAAGAAAGTCTTCTGAAGAGCGGAATCATGGGACTGGCCTGGGCTGTGCCTGCACCCAGAGCACCTCACCTCCCACTCCCGGGGGAAAGGGGATGGCGGTGAGGACTGTTGTCTCCCTCCTCCCCTATGAGCAGGGACTGAGCTAAGGCTCCCAGAAGACAAAGACAGGCTTCAGAAGGGCAGGACATGGGCCTGGGAAGGAGCAAGGATTCCCAGATGACCAGAAGCGAGGGCTCTGGGTATCACTGTTACGAACTCCCAATTACTTAGAACCTCAACAGCAGCTGGTGAATTCTTCCAGAGGAAAACACAGTGGAAGCCAATGTGGAGGGAATGAAGAACAAGCTGGAAGAAAAAGACTTTCCCATAGGGGCATGAGATTTATGTCTGACCAACAACGTAGATAGGGCAGATGGGTACTCGGTGAAATTAAAAGGCACTTCCCAGGACCCGAGAAAGAGCACTTGGGTTAAAGCTCTTGCTCACACATAACTGACCCCATTTTAATCCCTGGCCTCACATTTGGCCCTCTGTGTCCTGTTAGGGGTCATCCATGAACACAGAGCCAGGAGTAAGCCCTAAGCACTGCCTGCTGTGGCCCCCAAATGAAATAAAAACAATCAAAAACCCAAAATGAACCTCCAATGTCATACAAATAGTCAAGAGAGAGAAACGTGATTGGGAAGAAGCGACAGTGAGGTGAATTCAGTCAGGAGTGTCTGGTGTGTCCCAGGAAACATCAATGTTACTAAGAGTCATTTCTTTTGCCTTGAAAGGTTCCATACTTGTAACAGGGGATGAGGATAGAGGCATTATCTGATGACAAGCTGCTGTTGACATTATGCTTTCTGTCACCTTTCATGTCTCATGTGGGCCTATCTCCTTCCGCTGGGGACACTGATACCCAGCTCCTCTGGCCAACTTTTCCTCACAAACACACCACTTCCCTGAGAGCCTATTTGGTGCCTATCCCCCTTCCCCCCACTTCTGCATCTCCCTCCTTAGGGCCTGTGTGCCTGAGGAGTCTCAGCACAATGTTTGCTGCATAGCGGTCAGAGTGACCTTTCCCATCACGTGGATGTGGCAATGTATAGGACATTAGGACAGAAACCTAAAATTCTACTTCAGTGGCAGACTACACTGAGGCATGTCAACTGATATGCAGAAGAAAGAGTGGATTTTAGACAAAATAAATATTTCTGGTCAAAGTAATGCCACTAAAAGATGGCCTGGTCCTCTCACAAGGTGGTGATAGCTTCTCAGCCTATTTCAAAAAACTGGGACATGGGCCGGAGCGATAGTGCAGCAGGTAGGGTGTTCACCTTGCACGCGGCTGACCCAGGTTCAATTCCTCCGCCCCTCTTGGAGAGCCCGGGAAGCTACCAAGAGTATCTTGCCCACACGGCAGAGCCTGGCAAGCTATCCATGACATATTCAATATGCCAAACACAGTAACAAGAAGTCTCACAATGGAGACGTTCCTGGTGCCCACTCAAGCAAATCGATGAGCAAAGGGATGACAGTGATACAGTGACAGTGATACATTGGGGCTGGAGCAATAGCACAGCGGGTAGGGCATCTGCCTTGCACCTGGTCAACCCGGGTTTGATTCCCAGCATCCCATATGGTCCCCTGAGCACTGCCGGGGTAATTCCCGAGTGCAGAGCCAGAAGTAACCCCTGTGCATCACCAGGTATGACCCAAAAAGCAAAACAAAACAAAACAAAAAAACCACTGGGATGTCAGATTGAACATATCAGAGCACTTAGGAGAGACAGAAACTAGAATGACATCGGGCTGTGGAAAGAAGGTAGATGGTATTTCTGGACAGAAAGGAAAGGAAGCTGAGAGCAAAGCAACTGAGGGAGGTGTTTTTACAGTCAGTTCCAGAAGGATGCTGACCAGCCAGGAAACTGGGCACAGCCTGGTGGACTGAGAAGGAGCAGCACCGAGGGGACAGAAGGGCAGATTTCACTTCCAACGGGAAATTCTTTGGGGGATCAGGATACCCTCAAGGCTGGACTAAGTGTCCCATCAGGGAACACCCGGGCCAGATCACCTGACCTGGGCAAGGTGGAAGACACAAGGCATTGCTCCAGGCAGCTCTGACACTCTGTCGCCTAGCCAGGGCACCTGGGCCCTGTGCACGTTACCTATCGCAAGGTCGAAGGCGGAGGCTGGGCTGCACCAGAGGCAGCTCGGCCAGCGGAGGCCGCTTTGCCAGCCTGCTTCCCCTGGCTGGTGAGTGGGATCTTCTCTGAGCCCACCCTTGGGAGTCCCACGAGGCAAAATGCGTGAAAACTGACGGAGCCCAAGACACACACCAGTCAGCAGAGCATCTCTCCTTGAAGCAAGTCTGGATGGACCCTGCCCAGGGCAACTGGGCGGGCAGGAAACCAACGAGGCACTTGGGGCCTCCTATTGGCAGCTGGGACCAAGGGCCTTTTCTTTCCATCGGGGTCAGGGCTAGTTAAATTCTTGGCACTGCTGGATGGAAGCAAAGAGACTGTGCCCAGTCCGAGGCAGGGCTCGCAGACGCCCCGCGTACCTGCCAGCAGGCGGGCTGCCCTCACCCAAGGCACAGGCTGCGAGCAAGAAGCACTTTCTTCTCCTGTTTTCTGGAAACTTGCGTCAGGCCACGGGGCTGACCACTACACCGCGACCACAGAGCACAACAAGAAGTCACCCCACCACCCAAGGCGGGCTGTGAGCTGTTCCATTTTCCATTCTGCTCGGCTGCTCCGAGTCCAGCGCCAAGCCCAAGGCAGGGCGCCAAGACCCCCTTTTTCTCCGAGTCCACAGTCCAAGTAAAACTAAGAAAAATGAGACGACGGGGGAAAAAAAGAAACCCTCCCTACCACAGAGAGCTAATGGTCGGGAGCTGGGGGAGGAGCTGGCTGGCCGGCTGGAAGGTGGGCTTCCCCAGCGGCTGAGTGCAGGCCTCCGTGGACGCCCAGAGAAGGCCCGTTCCCGTGCCAACCCCAGCCCCCTGCCAGGGAACAGGCGGACAGTGCTGGTTTTGTTGGCATATTTTTCCCTTTTGGTGGGATGCTTTCTTTCTGCACAGCAGGCGTCGGAGTGAAAGCTGACAAGCACTGGCAGAATTTTTAAAATTGCTGCCACTCTCCCACAGACGTCCATTATGTCTCCAGAGCCTGACGATTCTCAGCATAAAAGCATAATCAAGAGAAATCACGGTTCAGCTCAGTCAGGGATGGGCAGAATAGTCCATTTAACTTTATGTTAAAAAAAGGAAAATAATTGGACCAAAATTTGTTTGAAATGGGAGTAGGAAATGGCTTGTTTTCAATCTATTTCCAACGAGAAAAAAAAATACCCCATTAAAGACTCATTGGCAACTATTTAGTTTGGAAACAAGTTTAGTATTCCACGGGCAGTGGACATCAAAAGTTGCCACGCGGCGTCATCTGGGTAGGAACCATCTGACAACCTGATGACCTAGTTCCACGGGGCTCGTGGAAGGAGACTGGCTGGAACAGGCCTCCACAGCCTGGCTGCCGGCTTTACGGCAAAGTCTGCAAGGCCAGACTGGCTGCTGTGCTCGAAAGCGAGTCTTTCAAGTTGACTGAAAAGCCCAAAGTGCCTTTTTCTTTGCAAACGGCAAATGGGATCATTGGGACCAAACAGAAGATGTGTGGGACGTGAGTTACCCAGAGGAAGGCAATCAGTTCTTAGGGTGGGACCACCTATGCCTTGAGAGTCTCTCCTACCATCATCATCACCCCCATCCCAGAGCCCCCCCGAGCCTGGGACCCCGGGTCTTCCTCTCTTTCCTCAGCTGCAGGAATTCCTCTGGCAACAGGCCCAGAGGCAGCGGTCGGGGTGGGAGCTCCTGCTCATCGGCTCTGCTAATTCTCCATCTCGCCTCCATCCAGTCCAGGATCGGCTCTCCCCGAGGTGGCTTTAGTGCCCAAAGACTGTAGCACTGTAGCACTTGTTGTCCCGTTGCTCATCGATTTGCTCGAACGGGCACCAGGAACGTCTCCATGGTGAGGCTTGTTTTTACTGTTTCTGGCATATCGCAAATGCCATGGGTAGCTTGTCAGGCTGTGCCGGACAGGCGGGATACTCTCGGTAGCTTGCCGGGCTCTCCAAGAGGGACGAAGGAATTGAACCCGGGTCGGCCGCGTGCAAGGCAAATGCCCTACCCGCTGTACTATCGCTCCCGTGCCAAAGACATGTAATTCACAAAGCAGGAAGTTCCAAAGGAATAGAGGGCTTACTTGTTCCTTCTCTCGTCTTGAGTAGAACCTAGCACTGTGCCTGCTCAAGGCATGTTTTGTTGAATGAGTGAATGAATGAATGAATGAATGAATGAGCGAGTGAGCGAGCGAGTGAACGAGCAGGGAAGTCAGGAAACTGTGAAAGGCAAAAGTCAGGGTCAGAACACTGGGTCTTCTTTCAAGCATGAGACACCCATATTCTAAAAGTTCACAGGGGCTAAGAAATGAGCACTTCACAGGCAGGTAAAAGCATTTGCTAAGTAATAATCCTCAAGTAAAATAAGAAACGTTTCCCCTGATGTTCAAGACCTATAACACAGCAGCTTCAAAGAGAGGTAGAGGCTTTATTTAGCCCTTTGGAAGAACAAAGGCCGCCTGTCACGGCAGCTCAGAGCTGCGGAGGCCCTGGGCCGCCTGGTTTTCCAGGCCAAATGTTCTATTCAGCAGCCTGAAGGGTTCTGCATCTCCTGAAATATTGACATTCTTTGCTTCCTGCCATTTTACATTTACATCCTTCTCTTTCTGCTCTGCTTTAAAAGAAAAAAATTCCCATCTACCTTCATTTTCTCTCTCCTCTAACCTCTAGGTTCTTGAAAAACAATCAAAGGCTTTTAGTTGAGAACTCTTCTTAGACGAAAGGCGACTTCTCCCATCAGGGTCAAGTGGAAGATGTCTCAGCCCAAGACCCTCCATTCAGGCCCCACCAGCGCTGCCGGGGCTTGTAGGAGTCACCGGCATCTTTAAATAAAATGGAGAGCGCTGCTAGCTAGGAAATCTTAATTTCATTTATAGCACGGCTCAACTTTAATGGAGTTTGTATAGAGAACATAAATCAACTCAGGAAAGGAAGCTTTCTTCTCCCCAATTGTTTTACACATTTCAGTGGTGTATAAAAACACAGTCTGTCATTTTTAATTTTAACAAAATGGAATTAATTCTCGAAGACTAAATTTTGATAAAGCCACCTCAAAATGATGCCAGAGTTCTCAGGAGTGTATGAATGTGCCTGTGTGGAGCTTGGTTACGGGCAAACTGTCTTGATTTTCTTTGTGGAGGCCATGCTATCTGTAGGACTGGTGGACGGGGTAGGTGGGCAGACCAGCGGGCTGAGTATTTTCCCTGATTCTCCAGGATGTCTGGACTTGGGCACCTAAGTGACTGAAAGTGGGGGAGAATGGTGAAGTGTGGGCACCGTCTGGCTGTCCTCAGCCTTACAAGTTTCCTCTGGACACAGGGGACATGGTAGAGGGGGCTTCTTAGAGGGCTGGGCCCATGCCAAATGCTCTTCGGACACACTTTCCCTTCTGCTGTCACTGTTGATTCTCTGATTTCAAAAGGGTCCCAGTGAGGTTCCAGATAACAAGCCAGCTTGCCCTGAAGGGGCATGGCCATGTAGCGTGTTTGTGGTCACAGCCACAGACCCAGGGCATGGAAACCTTTTCTCTTCCATGGCCGGGCTCCTTGGATTGTGGGTCATTAAGGTCTGGAAGAGACTAAGGTGCATCAGTAACCCTGAACTTCTTCGTGGTGCCACCTGGCTCTGGACTACTTTGATTTTTTGGGGGTCACACCTGGCGATGCTCAGGGGTTACTCCTGGCTCTGCACTCAAGAATTACTCCTGACCGTGGTCGGGGGACCCTATTGGATGCTGGGAATCGAACCCGGCTCAGTCGTGTGCAAGGCAAAAGCCCTACCCGCTGTACTATCGCTCCACCCTTTCTGGATTACTTTGAAAAGGACTACAAGAAGCTACAACTTTCTGAACCAAGAGCGGGGACAAGGGTGACCACTGGGGTTAGTTTTGGCCTTGGGAAAGACCCATCCCGACATCACTCGACAGTGTCCTGCCTACAGTGGTTCCTGACTGGTCTCGTCTGCCAGTGTTACTGAGGGGCAAGAGGGTGCTGGTACTCTGGACATGTTTCATAGGTCGTTCAGTCAGAAAAGTCTGGTGACTGACTTCCAGACCACTACTGGCCCATAGGTAAGTAAGGATGCGACAGGGCAGTGACTTGACAGCATCCAAATCACTAAATGACTTAACCCAATAATATATACTTCCTGCTTTTCTGGTATTGACAGTAACAAAAATAACCACAAAAGTTATCAGGTGTTTCACTGTGCTAGAAGAATCTTGGTCTCTTACACAGATTGTATTATTTCCTTTTCATAATCCTATGGCAAAACTACTTTTATAGTAATCCAGATTTTATTACTTAGAAAACTGAAGCAGAGAGTGACTAGAGAGATAATATTGTGGGTAGGGCACTTGCCTTGCACACACCTTACCCAGATTCAATCCCTGGCACCCCTGACTCCCACCAGGAGTAAGCCCTGAGCATTGCTGGTTGTGGCCTCCAAACAAAACAAAAAGAAAAGTGAGGCTGAGAGATCATTTCAATTCCCCAAACTGGCTAGTAATGCCATCAAAACTTGTTGGCTGTCAAACTGTGGACCATGACACAGTTTCTTTTCAATTGTGAAGTACAGGTGTCAGTACGTGCATTGTGATTTTAAAAATCTGATTTGTTAATTTGGTCAGCAACTCACTCCAGTATGCCTTTTACAATGAAAACAACTAAAAACATCTTTGTTTGTGGAGCCATATCTGATAGTACTTGGTGGCTACTCTCTGCACAGTGCTCAGGGGTTGTTCGTGGTCTTATTGGGGAACCATGTGAAGCTGGAGACTGAACTCAAGGCCAGCACAAGCAAAGCATGTATTTCAGGCCTTCTCCCTGGCTAGACAGTTTTTAATTTTTTGTTTTCTTTCTTTTATTTTTGGAGGGGAGGTGGGGGACACACCTGAGGGTACTTAAGAGTTTCTTCCTGGCTCTGCACTCAGGAATTCCTCCTGGCAGTGCTCTGGGGACTGTAGGGGGTGCCAAGGATTGAACCCAGGTTTGCTTTGTGCAAGACAAACCCTCTGTACCTTCACTCCAGCCCATTTTCTTTTTCTGTGTCACAGGAATTGAACCCAAGTTCTCACACACACACACACACACACACACACACACACACACACACACACACACACACACAGCACCATGGTTCTACTTCTTTGCTTCCTTCTCAGACCCTTCAAACAACAGTTTTTATTGGTTTGGGGGACCTTAAAGCCTGACTTGCTCATTAAGAGTCAGACTAAATTTAAGAGTAAATTGGAGACTAAAGCCACCTGATACCAAACCCCACAACCAGACCCTGAGCCAGTTGAGCCTTTACACGATGGAAGTGATCCCAGCAACTCAACAGCATCCTAAAGTGAGATTCTTTAGAACAGAGACAGGAAGATGGAAGAGTCGAGAATCACCGTCCTAGTCCTAACTGGAACTGCTCTTCTGGGACCCAGGCAGAGAGGACCGCCTGATGAGCAAAGCCCTCTCATACCCAATGATTTTGGGTTTTTTTGGGGGGGTCACACCTGGCGATGCACAGGGGTCATTTCTGGCTCTGCACTCAGGAATTACCCCTGGTGGTGCTCAGGGGACTATATGGGATGCTGGGAATCGAACACGTGTTGGCCGCGTGCAAAGCAAACGCCCTACCCGCTGTGTTATTGCTCCAGCCCCTCACCCCCAGTGGAAGCTATCAGGAACGGTAAATCCTTGGCTGTGGCATACGTGGTATGCACTGCTCAAAGATGGAGACCTGAGCTGGGAAAACGCTTGTTTTGCCCATAATCGACATGCGTTCTAATCCCTGGCTCCCCATAGTGGTCCCCAGAACCTACCAGGCATAATCCTTGAGCTCTGAGGCAGGTGTAGGTCCTGAGCACTGCCAAGCATAGTCCCCGCTTCCATAAGAGAAATTAAACTCTCTGTATTCAAAGGCTGAAGAAATGGCCCCGATTCAGACATGCCTCCTGCCTCCCTCAGTCTCCCACTCCACATAACTAGCTAAGGCCCGCCTGGGGCTTACACTCGAAGGTAGTTCTCCTCCTGCTCCTGGGAACTGAGACTCACAGCTTGAAGCCCGGGTTGGCCTTCTGAAGGATGACAGATTATGTGGGTCAGATGAACGGTCCTAGCCGAGTCCTCCCCAAAGCCCACCCCAACCCCCTAGTCAGTCAGTCATCACACCATCACACCCAGCCAACTGCAGTCAACCGGCCCAGGCAGGCACAGCTGCCCACCGCACCTGTAGGGTGTGATTCCTATGAGCTAGCAGTTGCAACGGGCTGCAGGAGCAGTTCAGTGGGTAAGCTGCTAGCTTTGCATGCAGTCGACCCAGGTTTCACTGCCAGCACCGCCTGCGGTCCCCTGAGCCCAGCCAGGCATAAGCCCGAGCACAGCCTGCAGTTGCTCCAACTAAGTAAGTTCGGGAGGTGGTTCTTTAGGCAACAAAAGCTAACAGGAACCATCTCCGTTAGCTTTAAACCAAAGGACTGTCTGCAGGCCTGCTTATTTATATTTTTATTCATCACTTGCCTTCTGGACCACATTCAGTATGTTAGGGCTTACTCCTGGCTCTGCACTCGGGGATCTCTCCTAAGGGTGCTTGGGGGGGTCCATATGAGGTGCCGGGGACGGAACTCCCACCCCCAGCTTCTAGAATGGTACTGCTGACCCCCTGTTTTGGTCCCCAAAGGCAAGTCTCAGGCAGGGTGATCTCCCCCAGAGAACAGGAACAAGAGAAGTCACTGCTGCAGGGTAAACGTGTGCTAGCGAGTGTAGAATGGTCCTAAGGGGAAGGTGGGTGCAGTATCAGTCTCAAGACCCTGGCCGGGAACATGGCCAAGGGCCCCAGAAACCACTGGTTTCTCCTCCACCCAAGGCTCCTCGGGGGGACAAAGAGAAGCAGCATGAACGGTGACCAGAAGCAAGTGGTCTGGCGAATTTTCCTTCTCCCCTGGCACTGGGAGGGAGGGAGCGGAAAGAACCACATGATGCATCTTGCAGAAGCACATCTCGAATTCTTGTCTGCTCTGCTATCATCATCATAAGTAATTCTACATGGGTAGGAGAAAGAAAGGCTTGAGCATACGGTTTCTATCTGTGCTGCACAGAAGCTGATTAAAAATGCTAACTACTATGATTGTCCAACCACCAGACGCTCCCCAGAGACCCATGCTCACAGATGGTGATTAGTTTGGGATGGCCAGAACATTCACCAGAACCATGTTTCTGTAACACCCACAGACTATCTGTCACACTCCCAGGAGGCCGTTAAAGGCTGTTTACTTCATACAGTTAACTTGAACCATAAGCTTCACAAGCCTCTTTGATACAATTTTAATCACTCTCCTCGTAAACCCCTAACACTCTCCAGCACGGCTCTGCTTTTGCACACGGCACAGCGCGCAGCTCCCCCTGGAATTCTGCATCGAGCAATGCCCCCCTGCCAACCTGCCTCCGGCCCGCGGCTGCTGCCTCACCTCAGTTACTGTCTGGGGGGAGGGGGGTGTCCCCTGATTCATGCACTTGCATTAGTGCTCTCCAGTGTGGCGTACATCATAGTTCCCGGTGGAAACTGGGTGATAAAAGATCAATACTAGGTCCTTGGAACAAATGTTCCACCGGGGAAACTGCATGTGACAGTCTTTCACAGAACAGCTCCCCTCCCCCTCAAGCAAACGAATTCTCCAGATTGACCTCGGCATTCCTTTTTGATATTTATTTAGAGTTAAAAAGAAAGCTTGAAAATTTTATTTGCTTCTAAATTTTTTTTTTGGGGGGGTGGGAGGTGCTGTTCAATACTCAGGAGATTTGGTCCTGAGGGGACCAGGGCCTTGGGGACCCCACAGTACCAGGGATCAAACTCAGGGCCTTGAGCTTGCCAGACACGCAGTGGAGCTGCCGAGCTACCTCCCTACCCTCTGGGTCCCCTTCCTGAATGGACACAGAGCCCTGCTTGATTGTCACCCCAGAATTCTGGTGATTAGTTCTGGTCGGTGGGACCTCCCCAAGCAAGGTCCCTTCTCCAAATTCCGCTCTCGCCTCTATTCAGGAGGCTGGCAGCATACGCTCGCTGGCACAGCTTCGGGCCCCAAAGCTGTGACATTTGGCGAATATGCCAGCAGCGAGAAGGACAGCCGGCATGCAAGGCCTTTCAAGTCATTTTATGTGAACCCTCTGTGCTTCTGTGTTTCTTTTATGGGCAGGGTTTGTCCGCTTGCTTGGGGCTCCTTGCCGCCAAAGAGTCGAGGAAGCCACCCAGAAGATTCAGCCCGGGCGAAAGGCCTGTTTCAACCCTCGGCAAAGATCCACTTTCGCCAGCCTGGCTTCTGGCGCTCTCGGTCTCTCCGTGCTACAAGGCGAGCGTGTTCTGCCTCGCTTGCAGGATGGCGCAGCAAATCAAACGAGAAACTATTATCCAGAGGCTTTGTGAGCTGTGAATTATTAAATAAAAAATCTGCATCTACACTGCCGTGGCTGCTGCCATTGGTTCTCCGTTTCATTTTTTCCCCCCTCTAGGTGAAGGCGCAAACCTGCCGAGCGTCAGCCTGAAGTTCAGTCCGCTACGCATGGGTCTGCTCGGGCCTTTTCACCCCGAGAAGTGCCCGGAGCAGCCGGCTCTCCGCAGCCTGCCGCAGCCAGTACTCACGGCCGGGCCGCCCGTGGCTCTGTTTGCTGGCGGCTCTGAGGTCTGCAGGAATGAGATTCCTCTCTCACAAACAAACCTGAAGGAGACAGTTCCTGGCTGCTCATTCCTCCTCTCGCCTTTGCCCACCTCACGCTTCTCTTTCCTCTGTGTTCTGGGACTCAATCTCTCCCACGAGTTTGGTTTGCTTTTTTTTTTTTAAAAAAAGGATTTATCTTTCTTTTCAAGTTAATCTTTTATTTCATTTCCCCCTCCTCCCAATTTAATTCTATGAAAGCACTGTGAGTTGCAAAGTTATTCAGAGTTGGCTGTTGGCACCACTGTCAACTCCTCCAGTGCTGTCCCTCCCCCCGTGCTCCCAGGTTCCCTCTCCTACCGGCCCCCACACCCCCCCGGCCCCTGGCCTCCGGTCCCTGGTCCCAGCCTGCCTTTGTAGTTTGCTTATTAAAGTTTGGGTCTTGTGATGTCAGTGTTGCTGACCCTGGGGTCTGGATACTTAGCTCATTCCTGAATTCCACTGATGTACCTGAATCCCCTAGAAGCCAGCCTTAAATTTTTTTTTTTAACTTTTTTTCCAATGTGCATCGAGGCGTTGTAATATAATACTGTTGGTGACAGTTTCAGGCATCCGACGCTCCAGCAACCACACTCACTTCCGGAGTCGGCTTCCCACCGCCCATATTCCAGGGTCTTCTCCCCTCAGTGGCTCAGAGGGATTTTGGTTTGTTTCCTTACATTCTGCGGCCCCACTCGTCCAGGAGAGGAGCTCCCAGCACAGCTGAAGCGCTTGCCATCTAAAGCGCCTGTTTTAGAGGCAGCTGTGTGGCAGGGACCGAGAAAGCACGTTTTGTTTTGTTTTGTTTTGGGTGTGGGGCTACTTTATGTGAACCCTCTGTGCTTCACCGTTTCTGGCCCTGGACTCAGGAATCAATCCTTGATGGTGCCGGGATGGCAGGAGGGCCAGCTGCATGCAGGGCACCCGCGCCCCCCACGATCTCTCCTCCCCTCCTCCTGAGCTTCATTCAGTCCACTCGACTTGACTCTTGTTTGCCTCCCCACGTTCAGGACTTACCCTACACAGGTCTCCAGCTTTAGGCAAGAAAAAGGATTTCTGTCTCAGCTACTTTCCAGACAAAAAAAAAAAAAACCCGCTTTATTATTGCTTATTTATACTTTGATGATCATGGCTCGGGGTCCAAACTTGCATGCGGGAGCACAGAGATGTGGCCAGTGGTGGGGCACCTGCAAGCATACACATCCTGAGTCCAGCGCCCGACTCTGATTCTCACTGGTGAGTGCCACCCCCGACAATGCCATAAACACACACACACACACACACACACACACACACACACACACACACAGAGCTCGGCGATGCGAGTGCCGAGACACAGCAACGACGAGAGCGAAGGGCAGAGAGCAGAGGCAGCAGCACCCGCTCGGGACGCCCAGCTGGGTGACCCTTTTCTTCTCCCTCCCAGCATCAGGCGGACTTGTGACTGCCTCCCTGTCCCCATAACTCGTCACTCGGGGGATCTTTCGGGGCAGTCCTGATCTATAACTCATCGGTGCACTGGGAACTCCCCTCCCAAGACCATTGATGGTAACTTCTCAAGCCTTCCTCGGGGAGAAACCTATTCTGGCCCCCAGTTTCTGACACCTCCGAGAATGCCGCTGGGCTCTCTCTAGGAAGTAAAAGGTCGGCCTACGTTATCCAGCCTCCAGCTCCCAGCCGAGCCGCTAGAAGCAGGCTAACGAGGCAGATGTGTGAGGCGTGGCCCCAATTCTGCTCCATAAGGAAACTCAAAAGGCAGCGGGGTGGAACAGCTAACTCCTGGGCTCACTACCATCTTGGTTTGCCTCCCAACTCTAAATCAAGATGTCACTGGAAAAAAAAATCAAACCTTTCTCGGAAGAGAGAAAATTCTTGGAGGAAATTATGGCCACTGGAGCCAGGTGCTGTATTTTGTTGTCACTGATACCAACACCCCCCCCCCTTACCCCCACCACACATACACACACACACACACACACACACGACATACACACACAGACACAGACACTGGTGACAATTTTAGGTTGCCATAACAACTTCCTGTAGCGTTGAAAGCCCAAGGTACCCATTCCTATTGTTTACATTGATTGCTATTTCTGTGCACCCGCGTTTTCTCTTTTATATTCCTTTTTTTTTAAATAAAGGGAGAAGTGGCATAAGGTCTGACTAAGTGAGAAATTAATTTCATTTCGTTTGTACCAAGGCTATGGGGTGTGAAGGAAATCCCTTTTCTTGTTGAGAGTAAAGAAAGAATGCACGAGGTTTCCTAGGATTTTGTAAAATGGTATCAATGTCACGTTGGTCCATAGCTCAGAGCAAATAGCATGAACCGTTATGTGCAGTCAGGTGACAAGGCCCTCAAAATTGGGAACAACAAAAAGGAACAGTAAGAACTTCCGAAGCTGTAACTCCGAGGCTGGACAGCGACATCTGGTCCAAGTTTGCTGGTGGGTTAGAAAAGAAAAATTTCACCACTGAGCAGAGACCTTCCATATACACCCGCTCCGATCAGCCCCGAGAACACTGTCTTTCACTTGGCCACTCCTGACAGTGCTCACGACTTACTCCTGGCTCTGCACTCAGGGATCACTCCTGGCAGTGGTTGGATGCTCACAGCTGGGTGTTTGTACCACTGTCAACTTCCCTCTTGCAGTGTTCCCAGGTTCCCTCTACTATCCCCCAGCCCCCAGCCCCAGGCTGCCCTCTTGACAGGCACCTTTGCCGTTTGGTTATTCATGTTTGAGCCTTGTGATGTCAGTGGGGCTGACTCTGTAATCTGGCGCATATTTGGTGCTGGGGGTGGAACCAGGGTTAGCAGCATGCAAAGAAAATACTTTAAGCTCTACACAATCTCTCTGGCCACTGTGACTTTTTTTAAATGTATTTTTAAAATGTTTTCACCATGAATTACAGAGTTTTTCGTGATTGGATTCCAGGGTACAATGTTCCAACATCAATTCCTTTCCCAGAGTCCCTCCACCGATGTCTCCAGTTTCCCTCCCACCTCCCACCCACCAGTCTGCCTCTATGGTACTTTCTTTTCTTTCTTTCTTTTTTTTTTTTTTTTAGTTTTCAGTCCTGTGACTTTTAAACATGAATGGATACCACCTGGCTTTCGGGGGGTGGCCTTCAGAGAGAGAAGAAATTTGCTCTGCAGTGCAGGTGATCAGGATGGATTTCTGGGCGAGAGGAGGCTAAGGCATGCAGGTGGGCAAATGGATCAGTGTGAACCCAAGAACAACAGCTCAGCTGGACGCCTCTCACTTCCGGGAAGGACTGTGAAAATATTCTGCAAAGACTAAGACAGCAGCTGGTGAAGGAGCGTTTGGAATCGAGGTCCTGAGGGTGACGAATGAGACTCGGAGAGGTGATGAGCAGGGCTGAGGGCTGCGTGTGTGTGAAACAGTGCCAAGGTCGAAGTCAGCTGGCAACAAGGTGACTAAGAAGCTAAGTGGTTGGTGAGGGCGTGGGGAGAGGGTGAGGCAGGAGCTTCAAGCTCACAAGTCAAGTAGAGGGAGGGGAAGGGAGGGCAGAGGGACCAGGGGAGCTTTTCCAGTGAGCGGGAGGGGACAGATACCAGATCTTGCAGTGGAACTGGCTCGGTTTGACTGGCATGAAGGTGTGATAAGCTGAAGGCATGTGAGCAAGGTGCAGTAGCCAGCAAAGTCCTGGAGCACTGGACCCTCTGAAGAGGACTGTTTTAGAGAAATGGCTCCGGGTCCAGGTCAGCTCCTGGGAGCCGGGGGAAGTATAGAACTTCTCACCAGTGGACACCAGCATGTGGCCCAAGAGAGATGCGAGGGAGGCCCTCGGGATGCTGTCTCTGCACCTTCCCCTTCCCGATGTTGATAGCGGCGCTTATGACCATGGTAGAGGTTGCTTTGCATGCGGCCGACCCAGGTTCGATTCCTATGCCCCTCTCGGAGAGTCCGGCAAGCTACTAAGAGTATTTCACCCGCATAGTAGAGCCTGGCAAGAGTCTGGTGTATTTGATATGCCAAAAACAGTAACAACAAGCCTCACAGTGGAGATGTTCCTGGTGCCCGCTCGAGCAAATCGATGAGCAACGGGGTGACAGTGACAGATGACCATGGCTCACACTTAGAATATGGTTGAAATGATGCAAATCGCAATACTCTGACCTTCCTCTCAAGCCCACACATGGTTTACCAGGGGCTGTGAAAGGCTTAGCAGGGCAATGGACTTTAGAAGTAGAAGCCAGAGCTTCCTTAAGCCTTGGAAAATGGGAAAACTGTACTTTCTACTCTATTGTTTGTCCTCTACCCATCACAGGTCCCTTCTCAGAGACCCGGACATAAACTGGTGTCAATAAATAAGTGGTCTTGTCACCTTTGGCTACAAAGAAAGACTCAGTAGTAACTACAGCAAGCTAAATAGACTTGCCTCCAGATATAGCTGATTTGTTGAGGGGATCAAATTCACTGAATTTCTTGAAAAAAAATTCTGGAGATAGCTCATCTGCCATGTTGACCAAGAAATCATGTCGCTAAAAAAATCTCCTGAAATATGGGGCTGGAATATTAGCACAGCAGGTAGGGCATTTGTCTTGCACGCGGCCGACCTGGATTTGATTCCCAGCATCCCATATAGTTCCCTGAGCACTGCCAGGAGTAATTCCTGAACACAGAGCCAGGAGTAACCCCTGTGCATTGCCGGGTATAACCCAAAACTTAAAAAAAAAAAATCACCTGAAGGAACTGCGGAGTTTCTCCTGCTGGAAACAACCTGGTCACCCTCTAGATCAGGGGTGGGGCACCTCTTTTCCATCCAAAGCTGCCAACATGATTAGAGCATCACTTGTGTGCCATGCAATGCAGGGAGAAGGTCAGTGGGCACCTGCTGAGATGCATTTATGTCTACCCTGACAAGCACCAGGCCAGGCCATAGGATTCTGTGGGGCTTGATGTTCCCCTGCTATGGAGCTCAGCATAGCCCCTTCAGCATGGAACCTCTTGGGGGCGGCTTCAGTGGAGACTTCTCGTGCACTGCAGCTCTCTCCCAAAGGCTGCAAAGGAGGCAGGGGAGGATGCACTGCCTGGCTCGAGGTTGTAACTCTTGCTGCTACCCTCTTGTTGCCTGGTCCGCCCGCCCCCCCCCAGCCCCCCAGCCAGAGAGGGGTGCACTGCAGTGTGGACCCCGTGGGCTAAGGCCCAGAACAACAGGCTTGTTTAAGAACTTAGGTGGACACCAGGGTTTGCTTGCAAGGTCTCCTGCAGCTCTGCTTGGAGAGGCAGAATGGCCTTCCCTGTGGGCAGGAGACCAATTTTCACAATGAGATGTCAGCTTTACCACCTGCCCTTCTGATTTCTAAGCGTCAGTCTCTGCCCTGGACCAGGCACAGAGAATACAAACACACCAGGCTCTTGTCAGAGAATGAGATCTCAAACTGTCTGTTATTCAACCCCTATCAAAAGCCCAGCTGAGAAAAAGCAATATTTACAAAGGATTATTTGAAGGACAAGCAGTTCATCCTTTCTTCAAAACACTCTAAATTCTATCCATGGATCAAACTCGGACCACGTCACAGCTACACACTGGGCCCATATTACTTTAGCCTCTCACAGAACCACCATCACTAAATTGTATTTTAATGTCGTGCCAGTTCAGTCTTATAAAGACGTTTCCTATGAGGAGCAACCATATAAAATCTGTTATTGCATTCGATGAAAACATTGGAATATTGTTCACTATATAAAGGTCCATGTGAGAAAGCTACCTTAGAAAGTAGCTTAGAGGAAGCACTGATTCTTAAATGATAATCTCCCTTTCCAAGTAATTTTGCAGTGAATCTGTCCTTGGTGGCCAAGAATCCCAGGGTCAAATCTGAAATGGTGACAATTACATCGATTCTTGTTGTCTCTATCTGCTCTCTTCTCTTTGTGGTCACTGCTTTCTTTTTCTATGTCCATTGCTATTTATTTGATGCATTATCAGAAGTGAATCATCTAAGGACTTTTATAGAACCAAGAAGCAACCATATAAAAAAAAAAAGAAGGGGTCAGAACTGAAGCTGGAGCGATAGTACAGTGGGTAGGGCACTTGTCTTGCATGTGGCATACCTGGGTTTTATCTCCCACACCTACAGAGTCCCCTGGACCCTGCCAGAAGTGATCCCCTAGCACAGAGCCAGGAGTGAGTATTGAGTACCATCAACTGTGGTCTAAAAAAACAAAAGAAGCAAACAAACAAACAAAACAAAAAGAAGGAGCCAGAGAGAGAGAGAGAACAGGGGATAAAAGATTTACCTTATATACCTGATCCTGGTTCAATTCTCAGCACTGCATACGGCCCCTGCCAGGAGTACTTTCTAAACATAGAGTCAAAGTAGGCCCTGAGTACCATGAAGTATCAAAACAAAATGAAAGTCAGGAATATACTGGAGGCCTCTGCTCGTGTGGACATGAGCTATGCCTATAACACTGACCTACTTTGAATGGCAACTCTCACTAGCATGGTGTAGAACTGTAATAATGAGGTTAATAATCTGACCCTAAAGAAAATTAATGCCTATTTGTACTTACCATGCATCTAAGCACATCTGAGGTATGATTTATACATTATCTTGCTAATTTTCACAACACTGGAGGAACTGGTTACCATTACAGCTAACTTAGGATGAGGTAGCCTCTCAAGGTTTTCAGAGGCGAAGAATGATCTGTACGAACCTGTCACTATATCACTGTATCACTGTCATCCTGCTGCTCATCAATTTGCTCGAGCGGGCACCAGGAACATCTCCATTGTGAGACTTGTTGTTACTGTTTTTGGCATATAAAATACACCATGGGAAGCTTGCCAGGATCTGCTAAGCAGGTAAGATACTCTTGGTTGTTTGCTGGGCTCTCCAAGAGGGACGGAGGAATCGAACCTGGGTTGGCTGCATGTAAGGCAAATGCCCTACCCGCTGTATATGGGGCTCCAAGACACAATAAGCTGTTTCCACTGGAATAGCAACTGATTACTCAACGGGAGCCTGAGCAAACAATTAAAATAACAAGGTATTATGAGGCTGCTGTAGTACAGGATCCTAAGATGGAACAGGACGTAAAGTGATTGCCATGTAGGCCCCTGTTCAACCCTCCAGCATTGCATCTGGCCCCTGTGCACTTCCAGGACTCGCTCTTGAACAGAGCCAAGTAGCAGTCTCTAAGCAGTGCCAGTGTGACCCCAATCCCTCAAGAAACAGAAATAAAATGAAAGAAAAGTCATAGCTAATGAGAAAGTATTTGTAAACCACACACAAATACAGGAATAAATAAAGGACTTGCATCCATTATATATGAGTAATTGATCAACTTTATAATTTATAAATTAGATATTAGTAGAGTTATTACATAATAAGCCAGAGGCCTGTTTTGTCAATTCAGATTCCTCAGCCCAATTTTCACTTTGTCTTTCCTCATGAGTAGCTGATCATTGTATCATTGTATCACTATCATCCCATTGCTTATCGATTTGCTCAAGTGGGCACCAGTGACGTTTCCATTGTGAGACTCGTTGTTACTGTTTTTGGCACATTGAAAATGCCACGGGGAGCTTGCCAGGCTCTTCTGTGCAGGGCAGATACTTTCAGTAGCTTGCCAGGCTCTCCGAGAGGGGCAGAAGAATCAAACACGGGTTGGCCGAGTGTAAGGCAAACGCCCTATCCGTTGTGCTATCGCTCCAGCCCAAGTAGCTGATGAGAACACCTATTCAGGCTGAAGTTGGTCACAGTAAGTAGAGTTCACTAGACCTGCCGTTGTCACTATCTCACAGTGATTCAATAAAATAATAAAAAAAGAAATTAAAATTAAAAAAAAAAGCTCCTATGTGCCCTTAGGCTGGTGTACCCTGGGTCCCAGTGTTTTCCTGAGTCTAACCCGGGGATCTGACCTGCAATGCCTATCTACATGAGTCTGGTGCTCTGTATGGGGCAGGAAGCTATTCACAAAGTTTTGGGTTTGTCAAGCTATCAGGCCTACTCCTGGTCCTAGGACTTGACTGGAAATTAGTTTGTCGTGGTTAACACTGTGTTCTTGGTTAAACTCTAACAGGGTTGTAATAGCATTGAGACATAACTTCCACTGATTTTAAAATGATTAGTTTTAGCTACAACTGAATTTATTAAAAAGGGATATGATAGAGGATGGAGTGATAGCACAGCGGGTAGGGTGTTTGCCTTGCGTGCAGCTGACCCGGATTCAATCCCCAGCATCCCGTATGGTTCCCTGAGCACCGCCAGAAGTGTTTTCTGAGAGCAGAGCCAGGAGTAACCCCTGAGCATAGCCCGGTATGACCCAAAAAGCAAAAAAAAAAAAAAAAGGATATGATAGCATTTAAAAGAATTTTTCTCTTCTGCTGCTTGTTTGCATATAAAAATACCTCAGGTTTTGATGTGTTACTTTTGTAGCCTGCCACTTTGGTGTACAAGTTTATTGTTTCTAGAGCTTTCTGTCGAGTATTCAGGGTTCTTTTAGTATCATGCCATCTGCAAAGAGTGAGCGCATCTTATCCTTTTCCAATCTGAATCCCTTAATATCTCTTTCTTATCTAATTGCAGTGGAAAGAACTTCGAATCCTATGTTGAATAATAATGGCGAGTGTGGGAAGCCTTGTTTGTTCCTGAGCTTAGAGGAAACACTTTCAACTACTCACCACTGAGAACAAAGTTACTTGTGGGTTTGTGGTATGTCTCAGTAACTATATTAAGGAAAGTTCCTTCCATTCACATTTAATTAGTTAATGATGTGGTTTGGGGGCAACTGCAAGCTCTATGCTACCATCATACCTGGTGGAGCTCAGAGGATCACATGTGGTCCTGGGTAATGAACCAGGGTTGGCTGTGTGCAAGGCAAGCCTGCCTAACACTCCAGCCCTTTTCCCATTTTATTATTATTTTTTTTAATCATGAATGAGTGTTGGGTCACCTCATTCTAGTGAGAGTTTCACACATAAATAAGAACAAAAACAGGGACTGGAAAGATAGGACATCGAGCAGCATGCTTGCCTTGCAGTGTTGGACCTGGGATCAAACCCTAGCATCCCATATGGCCCCCAACCATCCTTGAGCACAATGGAATACTGACTGGTAATTCCGGGAAATTCCTAAGCCCTGATCTTTCTCCTGGTGTGGCCCCAAAACCAACAACAACAACAACAACAACAACAAAGAACAAAAACAACCAGTGTTGAAAAAAGAAACCCTCCATCACTGTTAGTGAAGTCAGCCAGAAGTAGAGGAACATACACACACAGAATGATCCTCATACGTGGAGTATAAACACAGTAGGGGAATCACAAATGGTCAAAGACTAGAAAATCTGAGAACTAGTCTCAAGAACTGAATTTACCGAGGGTAGAGGTGAGGGGGGAAGACAGTGGGTGGTGGTGGGAGGGAGGAGGCCCTGAGACTGTGATGAAAGGAAGCAGACACTCAGACTGAGGGTGTGGTCTGGAATGTCACATGCGTGAAACTCCAACATTGATAGTACTATAAATCATGGTGCGTCAGATGAGAAATTATATACACAGGAGAAATGAATATGACAATCCAATTCCATCAAATGCATAAAAGATGTAGCATCAGAATTAACTCTCCCAGGGGTTGTGCCTTAGAAGGGAGACTTTAGTCAAAGAAGATGTTAATTCTGTCCATTCAAGAGCTGCTAACCCTGACAAACCCAAAACATTTCTGGAACTCTATCAGAGTCTATCCATCCATGCAAGGCATCTCTTTTGATTACGAGAGTTCCTCAGGGCTTGTTTGATAGTACAGAGATAAGGTGCTTTCCATGCATGGTTCTGAGCGGGGTTGGATCCCCAGCATCCCAGATGGTCCCCCGAGCAACACCAGGAGTAATTCCTGAGTTCAGAGGCAGGAGTATTGCGAGGTGCAGCCCCAAAGAATAACAACGAAAAAAATTTTTGTATTAAGTAGAGGTTCCCAATTCTCTTCAGCTACAAATAAGATATGGAATAAAATAAAAAAGCAATCAGGTTCAGAATAGATGCTTACTGTTCACTAGCCCCATGTGAAAAAAATCCATGAACAGTAACCGTACGTGTGAAAATGAATAGACGCCACCTTTCCACAGTGCCCTTCCCCTTCCATCCTACCTAGACCACATCATTTATCAGAATTTGGAGAATCAACAATGAAAACGCCCTAAAGTTTACCCAACTTCCACAGAACTTCGCCTGTGATCCCTGTTTGCTCCCAAACACAATTTTCCAACCCTACAAGCTGATCAAAATACACATTATAAAAGATAAATTTAAAAGCACATTTGGATATTTAGCCTTAAATGCACAAAAAGAACATTAAGATAAATTTGGTTCAGGTTTTGCCAGACTACATCTAAGTGTTCATTGTTGTCATTATTCCACATTAAGATTAGACATGAACCAGGATGCAAATAAGGTGATTTGAGAATTTTATCAGAACTTCACCAAAAAAAAAAAAAAGATGTCTACATGGCTATATTTTCATTTTCCAAATAAGATAATCATTTTCTGCCCATATAAGTATATACCTGTATATATTTATATTATGTGTGTGTGTGTGTGTGTGTGTGTGTGTAGGACTGGAGCAATAGCACAGCAGGTAGGGCGTTTGCCTTGCACACGGCCACCCTGGGTTCAATTCCTTTGTCCCTCTCGGAGAGCCCGGCAAGCTACCGAGAGTATCCCACCCGCACGGCAGAGCCGGGTTAGCTACCCGTGGCATATTCGATATACCAAAAACAGTAACAAGTCTCACAATGGAAACATGACTGATGCCTGCTCGAGCAAATAGATGAACAAGGGGACAACAGTGCTACAGTGATGTGTGTATGTTGGATTTCTATGACTTTTAGATAAAAGTGATAAAGTAAGCAATCTCTCACTCTCTCACCTTCCGTATCTTTCTCTCTCACTCTCTCTGTCTCTCTCTCTTTCCCTCTCTGGTAACCATATCTGCCCAACCTGACCATACCTGGCAAGGTTCCGTGTTTACTTCCCAGTTCTGTGCTTTGGGGTTGCCCCTGATGGTGCTCAGGGGACACTGTGGTGCCATGGATCGAACCTGCTTTTTCTGCATACAAACCATTCCCTCAGCCCATTGAGGTGGATTTCTAGCCAAAAATGATCACTTCCTGCTTTATTTTTCTAATGTTTTTATTGTTGCTGTTGTTCTTGGAGGAACATACCCAGCAGGGCTGACTCTTGGTTCTGTCCTCAAGGATCACTCCTGGTGGGCTTGGGGGATCTTATGGGATGCTGAGGATCAAATGAGGGTCAGCCGCACATGCAAAGCAAGCTGTGCTATCACTCTGGCTTCCCCAAAGGAGCAATTTCATCCATTAACCTAATCTGACCACTTCATGCGTAAGATGCACAGCTACACAGAGCTCTGGTTCCACTGTAGATTTCCTGTTAACTGCTGCTAGAAATTTCTCCTTGGGGTCAAAGAGATAGGACAACAAGATAAGCCATTTGCCTTGTATGCAGCTAACCCAGATTTGATCCCCCACACCTCATATGGTACCCCAATGCACGACCAGGAGCTACCCCTGAGCATCACCAGGTGTGGCCCTAATAACACTAACAACAAAGAAAAGAAGTTTCTCCTGTACCAACCCAACAGATTCTGAGGTACAAGACTATAAGGTAAGATTTAGGGAGACTGCTACCCACTCACTCTAGTTTGTCTCCTGATGCTATTCTATGTCAATCAGTTGGCTCGAGAGCATCCCTGGGGGCTTACCTACTGTTGGGGGTTTCAAAAGATCTCATAAAAGCAGAGAGCAACTGTGGGCAGAGTGATAAGAGAGCCCAGCCATGGCCTCAAAGGACCTACATTCTCTTCTGAGCTCCTTTTCACGTGGCTGGTCCCCTAGTGAGAAACCGAGTGATGGAGAGATAAGGTCCAGCTATGTGGGCCTGAGGGTGGGTTTGTTCTAAGAGCTGCCATTCACCTCCAGTACGGGTTGAACTTCACTCTTCTCCCCAGTACAGAACTGCACTATCAAGAAAGGTGGCTTGGAGCTATAGCACTATAGCACTGTCCTATTATCCATCAATTTGTCCGAGCAGGTACTGGGAACGTCTCCATTGTGAGACTTCTTGTTACTGTTTTTGGTGTATTGAATACACCACAGGTAGCTTGCCAGGCACTGCCGTGCGGGCAGGATACTCTCGGTAGCTTGCTGGGTTCTCCGAGAGGGATGGAGAAATCGAACCTAGGTCAGTCACATGCAAGGCAAACACCCTACCCGCTGTGCTATCGCTCCAGCCCTGGCTTGGAGCTATATATGTTTTTCCCCCTTAAAAAAAATTATTTAAAAATCACTTTTTATTGAGGTACAGGACTTATAACATTGTTAATTCAACTTTTCACCCATACATCACCAACACCACAAACACCACCAGAAAGCCCACTCCCTCCACCAGTGACGCAATGGCCCTTCCTAGCCACCGTTTCCACGTGACAGTGCAGTTCTCTAGACAAAATCCCTTCCCTTCCTTTCCTATCCCTTCCCTCCTCCTGGCTCTGTGCTCAGGGACCACTCCTGGCAGGACTCAGGACACCCTATGGGATACAGGGGTTGCCAGTCAGTGTATCAAGGAAAAGGTCTTACCAGCTATACTATCACTCTGACCCTAGATCTGTATGATTTTCCGACTTCCCAAACACATATCAAAAAAATTTTCTTTTTCATTTTAATCACCTAAGTAACACCATCGAATCATACAAAAAGCATAGGATAAACCATTTGAAATTGCGGCTATTGGCCCTATGGGATAAGTCAGGATGGCACTTTCATGTGGCTGAAGTTAACAGATAGGATGGAAGTGCAAGGCTTCCTTTGTTGCTCAAGCACTGCCCCAACTTATATTAATAACTTATATTTGTGTAGTGCTTTAAAAGTTTCAAAGTGCTTTCATGTACATTATTCATATGCAACAAACATTTCCTGAGGGCCAGCTATATATATATATATATATATATATATATATTATACTCAGGGCTTTGGAATACAATTTCTCATTTAATCCTCACAATAAATGAGAAAGGAGATTCGGCCACTCTATTGGAAACTGGGGGCTGGGGGGGTGGGAAAGGCAGGACAATGGGCTGAAGCGCCCAAGGTCATGGACACAAAGCAAGAAAGTGAAAGCCATGACTCAGAACCGCTCAGATTGCAGGGCTCAGTCTCCCCACCCCACCCCCCACCCCGTTCACTGACGCCAGCCATCTACGGTCTTGCTCCGACCCTCAAATCCTTGGAAATCCTAATAATTTCATACTTTGAATGGGCAGAAATGTGATACCTGGGATGTCTCAGGTCTGCATCCATTTCTCCCTTAGCTTGCATTCCCTTGCCTGAAACGGAAAATGGCCGATTTCTCCCCAAATCCTGTCAAAGGAGCAAGGTGGTGGGCCTGTGGGGGGCGGGGGGGGGGCTGCTCTCTGCAGCATGTCTTACCAACTGAGGGGGAATAAAAGCACATCTGATAGGGAAAAAAACTCCGAGTCTTGGCTGGAAGCTAACCCCGACGACATACATTACTGTCTTTCTGTTCAATCAGTGTTCTGCTACAAGAATCAGTTACATTCAATCATCTGAAAGAGCTATTAAAATGCTGATAAAAAATTCATAAAGTAACACACAGTAATGAATCAGGAGAATTCAGTAAAGTGAGACCTACCCTTAGAGCAGGGCAAAAATGAAGGTGAACGATCGTTTGGGCCCAGCGGCCATGAAATACCCTTTTGGAAGATGAATAATTCTGTTTAGGGCTGATAAGTTGAACTAATTTATAATGCTGTTTTAGGTCCACTGCTGAAATATTTCAAATCCCTCAACTTTAAAATGCATTGCCTGTCAGAAACTGGTCTCTTAACAGTTTCCTCTTAACATTTTTCAAAATGTAACCTAGACCAATTTGCATGATTTAATGCTTATTGTATTATACTGTGCAAGATTTAAAATGGGAAATAAATTTTTTTTTTTTAAAAAATGAAGAGACTGAGGGAGAGACAGGGAGAGGCAGCCAAGGTGGCATGAAGGGAATGAGTGAGGCCCAAAGGGAGAATTAAGATTTGTCACTGCTCCCCAGAACGTGCTGCTGGGAACGAGGGGAACCAACGTATATGTTAAGGACCAGCCAAGTTTCTTTCTTTTCTTTTTTATTGCCGGGGGTGGGGAGGAAGTCACATCCAGTGATACTCAGGGGTCACTCCTGGCTCTACTTCTGGCAGTGCTTGAGGGACCATATGGGATGATGGGAATGAATCTAGGACAGCAGTGGGCAATGCACTGTCTCTCCAACCCCAAGACACCACCCCCCCCAAGTTTCTGTCTAACCCAGTGGCAGAACTGAGGGCTGAGCCCGGGTGGAGCTCATTTCTCTAAGAAGAAGAAAGTAACTTTGTGGATCCAGAGAAGAGGGTGATTTTGTGTTCCCCTGAATTCTCTCTCCCACCCACCCATCTCATTCCTGATACATGCCCAGAAATCCCTGAAAATCCTATGAGGAGTTACTGCTGTTACTTTGAGTTAATTACTTTAGCTCAAAATTTTTCTTTCTCCTGGAATTTTTGTTAAAGCCTCTTCATCAACACCCCTCAATCCATTCTCTGTTCTTCAGCTACACATTTCCTTCTAGAACAAATCTAATCATGTTCCTTACTCCCTGCCTACAGTAATGACGTGGGACTCCTGAGCATCTCTAGGCCAGCCTACAGCTTCCAACCTATCTTCTGTCACCTCACAAAAAAGAATCATGGAAACAGTGATTGATTACAAAGCACATGCTTGAAAAGGATACTCAGAGTCTCTAGGTCAAATAGAAAGCTAAAGCCAAGCAACCCAATAAAAAAAAATCTCAAAATGCAGAGTAGCTTGTAAATGTGTGAAAAGACACTCTGTTTTACTAGCATTGGGAACAACCCAATTAAAATAAGAAGACAGTATTTTGTACCCATTACATAGGGAAATACCTACAGTAAACGTTGACATGATGTTGGACGAGATAGAGCGAAGCTCTCAGATCCTTTCGGAATCTGAGAATCACTCATGGTCATGACTAATTAGCACTAAGCACAGCAGGTGAAGGGGCTGCATCTTAGGACGCAGACTGTTCCATCTTTGGCTCCTTCTGAAACTCCTAATCCTCAAAATGGAAGACAATCTAACACCCCACAGGGGGGTTAATAAAATAAGGTCTATCCACATAATGAATAGACAGCAGTCCAGAGCAATCGGAGCTATCCTAGTTTCAGATAAAAATCCCCAACAAATTGTGTTGCTAAGAAGGCGACTTTTACAATGCTACTATGGAGGGCATTCCATAATGTTGGAACACTGTGAAACAAACGACCGAGTCCGTTCCCCCATGATCAGGCGATTCAGAGGGAAAACAGATGACCCAGTGGCAAGAGCTTCCTTTCACAAGGGGTGGCGCGGGCCAGGACTCATTCGATCATGGAAGGAACTTCCCTGGTGTTTTGCTTTGGTTGTTGGTACTTGAGGTCAGAGGGATAAATACCATGTCTCCTAGGCTGGGTCGACTGAAAACTGTCCCCTTATGAGTCTTCACTCTCATAACGGAATGCTGTTTGACTGTACTCCGGTTTTTGCTGTCTTCAGTTATGGAAAACCATCTCGCCTCTTAGGAGGGCTTGTGGCTGCTGGGCCGGCGTTCTCCATTTATTCATTTAAAAGGCTGGGGATCTTGTCAGAAATTGCCACTCTGGCTGACAGACCACTACTACCCAGAGATTTTCTAAATCCTGATTAATTGTTTCAGTGCTTTGTTATGAAGGTTCTCTTCCATGTCATGTTACTTAAAGATTTTCACACACCCCGAGTTGTCAAATAGAGGCAAAAACCTCACATAACATGTGATAATAAGGCTGTTACTGTGCAGGGCTACTAATCCTGTATTTACTCACCTGTTCCCCATTACACAGATCTGTTAGACAAGCATTTTGTCCATCAACACTTGAGTGCTTAAAGCTGAGTAGGCCTCTTGTAATGCTGGCACCAGCAAAAGCTCAGAATGTGGGGCGAGCGGCTGAATCGGCCCCAAAGACACCTTCACTGATCCAACCAAGGTCCAGCAGTCCCTCGCTTCACCCACTGGAGTATATACAGTGAACGGGGGGAGGGGGAGAGTCTCGTAAAGTATTTACTCTGGAAAATGATTTCCTCTGGTGACATTTCTGTGGGGTCATACCTCCACTAAAGATTTATAGCTTCAGCAAGTGAAATAACTAAGTCTAGGTCAGTTCAAAAGAACTCCAGTTTCTTTGCTCTTGGACCCGAACCTTAGAGAGAGAGAGAGAGAGAGGGAGGGAGGGAGGGAGAGAGAGGGAGAGAGAGAGAGAGAGAGAGAGAGAGAGAGAGAGAGAGAGAGAAGAGAGAGGTATCCTGATGAACAAGGATCTTGACTTTTTTTTTTTATTGGAGTGGGTGGGGCACCCACTTAAAGTACACCCCGAAGACACTTCAGTGCACTTGGTTCTGAAAAGTGGAACTTTCCCTCCGAGAGTGCCTGGTGGGCAGTGTTGGAAGTGTCAACAGTGCACTTCAGATCATTTTATAGAGTCACAAGTAAGTGAGTTGAAGACCTCCCAAGAATTTCACACTTCTCTCCAAGTGGTCTGGCTCCACCGCTGAATCAAGTCACTCAAAACACCATGTGAAACCTTAGATGCAGGGGACTTAGCAGTGTCCTGAAAAAGCCCTGCAGAAGCCTTGGTGCTGCCAGCGATGAATGGTGAATGGTCGCTTGGGGAATCTGAATTGCTCAGGGCTGGTGGCTGCGGGGCCCAGACTGAGGCCACTGACTCACCAGGCCTGGCCTGAATGCCTGGGGTGCAGAGGCCCTACTGAGACCAACATGGAGAAGCAGGAGATAACATGGAGCCGCAGGGTCCCAGCTGGGAGAGGGGGTCACACACAGGCACTTACTGCCTGCCACACCCCAGGCAAGCTGCCCATAGAGTGGGGCTTCAGTCTCTGACTAATAGGAATAGTGGGATTTGTTTAAATATTATGATTATGATTATTATTTTGTTGCCACATCAATGGAACTCAAGGCTTACTGCTGACTCTGCATTTAGGAATCACTCCTGGCAGGACTTGGGAGATGTTCTGCGATGCCAGGGATGGAATCCAGATTGGCATTGAGTCCTCCCTTATGCTAAAGCATAAGTTTACTAGCCACTGTACCATCTCTCCAAACTCTGACTTACAGGAATATTAGTTTTTTTTTTTGTAGGGGGACTTGGGGGCCACACCTGGAGGGGCTCATGCTTGGAGATGACCTGGTGACCGTATGAGATAACTGGGAGTGATTGTGGGTTGGCTGCATGCAACACGAGTATCTTAAGCCCTATTCTCCTCTCTCTCTCTCTCTCTCTCTCTCTCTCTCTCTCTCTCTCTCTCTCTCCCTCCCTCTCTGAGAGAGAGAATTTTTAATTGTCATGATGTAGGAACTCATAAAGCTGCATGGGGTTCAGACAGACTGACCTATTTACTAAACTGTGACACTTTTGAGAGTCAAAGGGCCCAGACATAGCTGAGATGACACCATCCCTGGGAAACTGGGGCAGTTATTAAAGTGGGAAACATAAACCGGGAAATACAAACCAGGAAATTTATTAAAACTATTGCACTTTTGAGAGTTAAGGAGGAAGTGCTTAATAATTGGGCCTAGATAAAAGATGTCACTGAGATGAGTCTGTCCTAGGGAGATGGGTGTGGAGGCCCCCAGGTGAGGGGTTATCTTATGACCTCCTAGAATTGTGACATGGGGCTGAAATGTCTCAAGATGAAACGCTTTCTGGGGCTGGAGCGATAGCACAGCGGGTAGGGCGTTTGCCTTGCACGCGGCTGACCTGGGTTCGATTTCCAGCATCCCATATGGTCCCCTGACCACTGCTAAGAGTAATTCCTGAGTGCAGAGCCAGGAGTAACCCCAGTGCATCGCCAGGTGTGACCCAAAAAGCAAAAAAAAAAAAAAAAAAAAAAGATGAAACACTTTTCTGGGCAGTCAAGCTCTTTCCTCTCATGAAGCTCTTCAAAAAGTTCTCCAATGGTTTAGCCCCAGGCTAAAATGTATTTCAATAATTATTATTTCATTCTCAAAATTATTTGAGGATCTCCAAAATGCTACTGTTTATATTTATTATATAGTGACTGTATTTATTTATACTTACTGATAATAACGTAATAAGGATGAAAATAGAACATTGTAAACTGTATGAATCCATTAAAAAAAACCCAAAACTCTTACATGTTGACAAGCAACACATTTGATTGAAAAATACTGTCTTTTAAGAACAAACCAAAAAAACTCGAAACAAAAGAGAAAGGTGTGTGGTGTGCTGTGTTGCATTTCTGCTAATATCTTTAGTGGGCTGGTTGGGTAGAAGCCAGCAGGGTCCTCAGAGCTGCCTTTGTCTTCATTTAACCTCACTCACACCTCATAGAGTCCCTGGAAACCACTACTTTTGCATGAGAATTTGAGTATGTGAAAAAAAAGGCAAATAACTCCCTGTTATCATGAAACATAGAATTTGATAATGATCTCGTCCAGCACCTGGAACATACATGTAGAGCCACTGCATTAATAGAACTGAGGAATGAAAACGTGTTCCCACACTTGGGGTTACTACCTTGGTTAAAGCCCTCTTTAAGAGTAAATGGAAACTACTTCCCCCCTCTAGTTGCTATTGTTTAAATGGCCTGGCTTTAAAGGCCATCTTTGTCGATTTGAAAGAAGACAATTAAGCTGATGAAGGAATTCTAGTGCCTCAATGGAGTTGGAGGAGGAGTCACTAAGACTCCTATGAGAAAGAGGCCCACCAAGGATGAAGAGGGGGGAAAGTGATCAATTTTAGAGTATTGGGAACCCAGGAAGTGTGTGTTGTCAGTCCAGAGAAGGAAGCAAGACTTCAGGGAAAATGGCCCCCAGATGGTCCTCCCAGATGGGTGAGGAGGGTTATCAGAAGAGTGCACTGGCCGTGCAAAGCCCGGTGGGTCTTCTAAAGCCCTTGTTGACAGAGAGGAAGCCTGGAGCTGATTCCAGAGACGAGGGAGGACTCAAGTTCAAGTTATCAGGGGGAGCTAGTGGACGCAGTAAGCGCAGTTGCTTTGAGGAAGAAAGGACTGTGTGTGGTCCCCCACCTCACAGTGAGTCTGAAGGCCCCTCTCACTGCCTCACATCTGCCTAACGTGGGAGAACTCTAGCAAGCCAGGCCTTCATCTCTGCCCTATGCACTGCCCGCTCACAGATCAGAAGCCTGGCGCGCGCTCAACGACTGTGATCGCCCGGCTGTGGTGGGCTCAGAAAGATGCAGGAGAGACGAAAAAGAGAAGGTAAAATAGTGTCCTTTCAGGCTCAAGTCTCAGGATCTGGGTCTTTCAAGCCTGGTCACCATGCTTGGTCACACCGATCAGCAAGGCAGCACGTTCCCTGGCTTAGAAAAGAGAAACCCCTTCATCTGTTGGGGAGTTGCTGGAAGAATGACCTGAGTTCATTCATGGGGAGACACTTAGGAGAGGGCTGGGAACAAGGCCACCATTCACGGAGTATCCCTTCTTTCCCCTCCACAGCCCCTTCCCTGAGAAACTTGCTCCTGGGGTCAGGTCTTCATTCTAGTCTCCCATAAAACCACCCCCCTGTCCTGAGTCCCCTGGTGTGCTGCCCAGGGCTTTAAGGGGTTCCTGATAAAAGTCTATTTCTCCTTACACGACCGAGGCTGACCCTCCCTCTCACCATCACCCAGGGCAAGACGGTACTTTGATCTGCCTTGTCTCCACCACATGCCCCGTGCCAGGCGTGGCGTTACTGATCCACAGACACATGAAGAAAGGAATGAACAATGAACACGTAATGCGCACTGAGCAGTTGCTCTTTGGGGGAAAACTCCTTTCTGTGGTCTGGGTATATAACGGGTAGAGACTGGATTTCAAACCTCGGAGGTTCAAAGGAAAATGACAGAAGAGAAATGAAATGACAGAAGAGAAATCTGCAACCGTAGGGCAAAGGTGAATCACCCAGGTACAGAAGAAGAGTTCTGAGAGAAAGAAGATTCTGGAAAAAAGACTTCAGCTGTGAATAAGAACCCCCAAGTCAGGGCCTCATTTAAAGTAGTAGTAGTCTTAAAACGCAAACATTAGCACATTATCCTAATTACCACTGAGCCTTTCTCTATGGCACTGATAAGTAAGCTAGTTAGTAAGTGATTAAAACATTTCTACCTGATTACTATATAGTTAAATGCTTAAAAAGGAATCACAGTTAATGGGATATCGCAGGCAAGTTCACAATTATGGCTGTAATGTGTGCGCACACGTGCTGTTTTGAACGGAATCGCTCCCTTCACTCACATTTCCTCAGCCCTCTTACATTTCATTTTTTCTTTTTTTTTTGGGATGTGGAGATTTAGGACCGATTTTGGGGGAGAAGATGCTGGGGAGTGGTGGGAAAGAGATGGACAGGGAAGAAGGATGTGGATAAGACTGGGAAGATCTGAAATCCTGCGTCCGTGAAGGTAAGCCTCTGGCTGGTGGCAGCTCCCTGATTAAAGATGCCAACAGACCTTCGATGTGGCATCGTCAGCAGAGCAGCCGTCGTCATTTCCATTTCTGAGCAAGACACACAACTGTCTGGGAACTCGCTTCAGCCGCTTCCCCTCCCTCCCAGATCTCCTTCTCTTTCTTTCCCTGCTCCCCCACCCCCCTCTCCCTCTGACAGCACTATTAATGATCGTTAATGCCCTACAGGCTCTAATGGGTCCCGCTGGGAGTCCAGAAATACTGCAATTTGTATTGAGGATTTAGACATAACAAAAAAAAAAAAAAGCAGCCCTCTGCTCCCCGGAGCCAGAGCTTGATCAGTTAGCTACCCTCTAGAATTGCACAACAGAATAATAAATGACAACTCTTCGATTCAATCAAGCCTTCTTGCTGTAAGTGCTGGAGAGAGTGTGATTGTCACTAACAATCTACTGCTTGTTAACACCGCCGGAGTATGAACAAACAGTAGTCAACACTTAAAAAATTGCAAGTCTCTGGAATGCCTTTGGTATTTGTGTGAACACGTGTGGGCCCACTGAATGATGTGTGCATGTTGTGCACATAAGCACTTTCTAGGGCCCTTAGGTATTTCTGGATGGTTACTACTAGTTTACATTTTTTTATGTGTTCAGAAAAACTCAGTTCAAACCTAATGTCATGTTAGAAAACAACAATGAAAAAAAATCACATGCCTATCTGCGTCTCTAATGGAGTATTCTCTTTTTGGCGGGGTGTTTGGCCCACACCTGGTCGTGCCCAGGGCTTACTCTTGGCTTTGTGCTCAGGAATCACTCCTAGCAGGGCTCAGTGGGACTGTACGCACTGCCAGAAATTGAACTGGGATTGGCCACTTGCAAGGCCAGCGCCTTACCCCTGTGCTCTAACTTCAGGGAAGAGAGTATCCTTAAAGAAATATCACCGAGTGACAGCAGCTTTATTCCTTGTACCCCAGGTTAATCTAGAAAAGGGGGCCATGTAAGATGGAACAATCCTCAGTTTGTGGGTGACTGTTCACCTCAACTGACTTCCTTAAGGTTGTTCTGAATGAACCGTTAGTTTTCTTTTTTTCAATGTATTCTTTTATTGAATCACCATGTGGAAAGTTACAAAGCTTTCAGGTTTAAGTCTCAGTTATACAATGCTTAAACACCCATCCCTTCACCAGTGCCCATATTCCACCACCAAAAATCACAGTATACCTCCCCCCAACCCCCCACCTCCCAGCCCCCCACCCCACCTGTGTAACTGATAATTTCACTTTACTTTGATTACATTCAATATTTCAACAAAAACTCACTATTATTGTTTGGAGTTTCTCCCCCCTAAAGTTGGACCTGCTGAAAAGGAAGCATTTGATAATTTGCTTTCCATTGCTGAGATTGAAGAGATATGAGGTCAAGCGGCCGCACTAGCAGCCGCAAGAACCAATAGTTTTTAAAATGTGGGCTTTGGGCCTTGGGCTCGCTCAGTATCCACAGTGCCTCAATTGCCTGGAGTGTCTCCTTACCCGGAAGCTGCTTCCCATGGCAGGACAAGCCTCCCTACTTTGTGCCTCTCAAACACTTGACAGGAAGCTCAGTGTGGCTGGGCCTGGCTGAGGTGCAGGAGAGGTTCAGCGGACAAAGATCAGAGTGGGCAGGCCAGAGGAAGGCTGCCTGTCAGGGGCTGACACTTGAAGTTGAAGGGCAGCCAAGAAAGGGTCCCTCGAAGCCCGGGAGAGTGGCGGGTGGGGGTGGGGTAGGGGTTGTCTTCCATGTCAGGAGATGAGGGCGTCCATCTGTACTTGACCTTCCTCTGGGCACCATCACTGGCTCATTCTGACAAGACAGCCGAGAACAATGGCTCTGGCGCTGGCGCTCCGTCCCCCGCTGCCACCCCCATTCCTGGTGGAGAGCAGGAGCCCACACGGGACCCGGGAGGGAAGGCAGATGGCTTGACTACAGTTAGCCCTATTCACTCGCAGATTCACAATTATTGATGATAAAAGCTAAACTATGAGGCATGTTCCATCTGTTTATTTTCCGATTTTCATTTGTTGTAGCCCTGTTAAAATTGCTGGGATTCTCCTCACTCACTCCAGAAGAACTGCCATAAGGGCATCTACCTAGAGACATCTGTCGCCTCTCTCTCTGGAAACGCCACCACCCGCACCATGTGGCTGAGCTCGGCTCTCCCTGCCCACACCTGCACCTCCGCTCCCCTCCAGAGGGACAGTCCAGCCTCCCGCAGCCCCTACATTTCAGTCAAGGGGCTCTACTGCACCCTGGGGGCGGGTGGGGGGGTGGTCCCCGCTGCCCTGGAGGCCGGACCATCTACCAGTGCTTCTTACCTGGAGCGCAGCACTGTGCCCAGGGGTCTTGTTTCAAGGACAGCACGGAGGGGCTGCTCATGAGACTGTGACAGACCTTGCTGATCCCCAAGCAAACACAAACCAGAGAGAGACGGTACAGCAGCACAGCAGGGAAGGCGCATGTCTTGCACACAGCCAAGCCGAAGTTCACTCCCTGACACTCCGTATGGAGCCCAAGCCCCAGCAGGAGTGACCCCTGGACACCGGAGTAAGGCCTGAGCACCACCAGGTGTGGATCCAAAACAAAATGAACACAAAGAGGTTCTGAAATGGGGTGACCCCAGTCCCGCCCTCCGGGATGGTGTGGCCAGGACAGCAAGCTGTCCGGGAAGTCTGGGAGGCCCCAGTGGCCCACTCTCAGGGCCACAGGGTGGCGTGTGTGTGTGTGTGTGTGTGTGTGTGTGTGTGTGTGTGTGAGACATCTGGCCCCCAGCTGCACCTGCCTCCTCTGCAGGACAACGCCTGGATGCAGCCTGGCCTGATGACGGTTCTGAGGAGCCACACGCTGTTCACACCACGAGGACGTTCTAAGGAACTAGGAGCAAAGTTGTCCATTTTGTTGGCACTTAGGACACCTCGTATCAAAATACTGCAATTGTTTAATTCAGAGTGGCAAGCCTAATGACACTTTCTAACGGGTGTCACTGATCAGCCCCTGCCTCCCATCTGGGTGGCAGCTGTCGGCTCCGGTCCCAGCCTGTTCCAGGAGTGCTGAGTGACCTCAAGCGACCTCTCTCACATCTCACACGGGAGACCAGGAGAAGGAGCCCGGGGAGGACCCCCCTCCCCGCCCCCCCCTAGTAGCTCTCATTTTCTTCTGCGCTTCTTATCCTTCCTTTATCATCCTCTGCTCCTCATCCCAAAGGCAGTCCTTTAAATGGCTCTTCTCAGTGACACCCCCTTAGAATGAGGGCAGGGGTTGCTTTGTAGGAAACTCTGAGAAAGTAAAGGCCAGAGCTGGGCCCCTTGACCCAAAGAGAGACATTCCTGGCATCTCCTGGTGTGTCCACTGAGGTGGAGCCCGCCGGGAACACTGCTGAAATCTCACAGCTGTGGCCACCTGCACTGTGGTCGCGCAGCTCTCTTCTCCGTGTTTTCTTTCTGGTCCGTGCCCCCTCCCACACACAGCCCCGTTAGAATCGGCCTCATGAAGGCAGGTTGGAGCAGTCTGCACACTGGCCTGTGCGCTCCTCCCCGCCCGCTCCCACTCTCAGTGGGGAGCGACCACCACGGACACTGCGCTGTCACGGTGAAGTTCTGATGATGAAGGCAGTGGGGAGTGACCACCACGGATACTGCACTGTCACTGTGAAGTTCTGATGACGATGAAGACACCGGAGCAACACACACCGGTCCTTCTGGAGTTTCACAATAGGACAAGTGATGTAAATCTACCGCCAGGCAAAGGCAAGCCTGGCCTGTCCCCCAGGACCTGGGGGCCTTTGGAAGCCCGGCTTTGAATACCCTTGGGAACCTCGCTGTTTAATGAGGCAAACAATGCCGTTTTCTTGGAACGCCCTGTATCAGCTGAGGCCCGATCAGTCAGATGGGGTTAGATGGCCCCGACTGTCCACCCTTCCTGGGAGCACAGCAGAGGTGGCTGCACGGAGCTGAGTCCCTCCTTCAGTCATGTATCCGCACTGCTGTTCACACATCACTCCCCGGTCCACGCTCCCTATAATCTCTGTTATTTTGCTGTCGACTCCTCATGCCTCATTAGTCATGTTTGACACCTGCACCTAAACCTTTTCGCTGATGACGCAGGCCAGCTCTGGTGAGAGCAGAGATTTTCCAGAATTGTGCCCACAGAGGCCTCTGGTTGTGTGTCCGAGGCAGGAGGGAGGATAGAGGGTCTCCTGCCCGTGCAGCACTCGCCTTTCATGGAACGACTCTAAGCTCAGAACGGCTCTAACCTCGAAAGACTGGGCAGCTGGTTATTGAGGGCCAGAAGAGGGAATACAAGCAGGAGGAAATAAAAAGAGTCCATAAAGCTTGAACATCTAATTTACAACAAATCTACATGCCCAAATCACCAGCAGCCACCTGCGAAGTGGCAGATGAGAAATGTCGAAAAACGAAGAAGCAGCGTTGGAAAGATTTTTTATATCTGAGCTTAAAATTTATGGCTTATCAAATTAATGAAAATTTCAGGTTTAAAAATTCAAAATAGGTCTTCATTATAAATTCGCTGTCAGCTAGTTCAACTAACAAGCAATCTCAATTTTGTGAGTGTCTGTAACTCAGGTAGGGGTGTGTGTGTGTGTGTGTGTGTGTGTGTGTGTGTGTGTGTGTGTGTGTGTGTGTGTGTGTAACTCAATTCCTACCTCTCTTTCATTATTTTTTTAAGCTAAGTAGAATTGGAAGATGGTAGCATAACACAAAAAGCAGAGAGGAAGCATATTATTAAAGAATGAGTTTATATCTGTGGAATATAAAGTAGCAGAATGGGAGACTAACACCCAAGAGTCGTAGAGATAAGAACCAGGAGGTCTGCCCCATACCTTGGAAATTGGCCTCACATGCTGGGGGAAAAGGCAGCTGAGATAGAGAAGGGAACGCCTAGTAGAGAATGTTGGGAGGACCCACTCAGGTTGAAAGCTGCGTGCCAAAAGACTATAGACCGAACATGATGGCCGCTCAATAACTCTATTGCAAAAGACAACATCCAACAGGAGAGAGAACAAAAGGGAATGCCCTGCCACAGAGGCAGGGTGGGGTGGTGGGGGTTGGGTTGGGGGTGGTGGGAGGGATACTGGGAACATTGGTGGAGGAGAATGGGCACCGGTGGAGGGATGTATATGAAATGCAAACATGAAAGTTCATAAGTTTGTAACTGTACCTCCTCATGGTGATTCACTAATAAAAATTTAAAAAAATAAAGAATGAGTTTAGAGGGGCAGTCATCACCTCAACCCCTGAAACACCCCACATATTCCCATACATTCCAAGAAATGAGCCACGGGGCTCCAGGGGCAGGATCTCAGGGGTTCAGCAAACTGGGCACAGCCACGTGTTTGCTTCACTCAGACGCTGGAAAAAAAATGTTCCAGACATTTGGGAAAGAGCAGGCTGGTCCCCAAGCTTGGTCCCGTACATGCCACATGTCCACCTGACTCTGCTGCTAATTTACTGGCTCTCTTTCCATCACCAAATAGGACAATGGGACATTCTCAGCCCAGAATTAGATTGACAAGTCCTAGCTCTATGAAATTAGATCCACAAGAGTTTCATCTCTGACTGGAACGTGCATCTAGGTCATTGTGACAACCCACCTATGGGAATCAGACATTTGGAAGATGGACCAAAAGGCAGAGAAAACTTTCACATTGATGAAAAGTTACTATTATTATTATAGCCTGTGCTCAGGGCTAACTCTTGGCTCTGTGCTCAAGGGTCACTCCTGGCAGGGCTTCAGAGACCACATGTGGAGCTAGAGAACAAACTGGGGTCAGCCATATGCAGTCAAGCACCTAAATCCCTGTACTACCTCTCTGGCTTCCAAAATGTTTTTTTTTTTTTTTAATATATATGTGGGATATAAAATAACAGAGTAGGAGACTAGCATCCAAGAATAGTAGAAATAAGTACCAAGAGGTTGGCTCCATGGCTTGGAAGCTGGCCTCACATTCTGGGGAAAAGGCAGCTGAGATGGAGAAGGGAACACCAAGTAAAATGTGGTTGGAGACCACGCGAGGGAAGGGAGATGCGTGCTGAAAGTAGGCTAGAGACTTAACACGATGGCCACTCAACACCCCTATTGCAAACCACAACACCCAATTGGAGAGAGAGAACGAAAGGGAATACCCTGCCACAGAGGCAGGGTGGGGTCGGGGGAGATGGGATCGGGGAGTGGGAGGGATGCTGGGTTTATTGGTGGTGGAAAATGGGCACTGGTGAACGGATGGGTTCTCGAACATTGTATGAGGGAAACATGAGCACAAAAATGTGTAAATCTGTAACTGTACCTTCACAGTGAGGTGATTCACTAATCAAAAAACAAATTTAAAAAATTTAAAAAAAACTAAAAAAAGTGTGTGTGTGTGTGTGTGTGTGTGTGTGTGTGTGTGTGTGTGAGTGTGTGTGTGTGGAGTCACACCCAGTAGTATTCTGGTCTGGGGATGTTGGGGTCACACTCAGCTGTGCTGCTGGTGGGATTAAGGGACAACTGGGCAGTGCCCAGCCTTGCGCTCAACTCTTGAACACTGTAGCCGGGCTCCTGGTGTTGTTCCAGCAGCGAGGACAGAATGAGGGGGAGATTTCCTGCTGAGGGGCTGATGCTGTGGGGATGCAGCGGGAGCCCCTCGGAACACGGAACCAGGAGAGCAGAGGGAAACCCGGGGGCCTGCTGCTTCTCTCATGGGAACGGGTGGCTTGAGGCAAGCTGGGAGAAGTTTCGGCTAGGACAAAGGAAGACAGGAGGGGGGGGCTGCAAAGAGGCAGCGTGTCCACAGGCAGGACAGCGTCCCCGGCTCCCCGATTCACTGGAGATGCCGCTCATCTAGGGCACGGCAGAGGGACGCTCCCCACGTGCCAGCACTCCTACCCGACTCAAACTCAACACCCACCACCCCAACCACCACTGCCCCCAGACCCCGAGAGGGAAGGAAAGGCTGGCGAGGCATTGCTGGGGTGGGGGTGACTTCCTACAGATTCTGTCACCTGTGGGTCCAAGAGGGGAGATCTGCTGTTGATTATAAAACAAAACACATGGGACCTCGATCAAAAGGAATTCTTCTCATGTGGAATTTACTTTCCTTCCTTTTTTTTTCCTTTTTTTTTAGCCAGAGCGGAAACGGCCCATCCTGGCCTCTCCCTATTTCCTCAAGGCACCTGGAGAGTCCAGAGGCCCCTCCTTGCCTCTAGCCCCAACATAACTACCCTGGTGGTCTGTAGAGCAGTTACAACGATCAAGAAAATCTCCCAATCCATTTCACTCACTTGCATGCTGTAATCGCACACCACTGGACTAACGACTTCTAAAAGCCACCCAAAATAAACCTAAAAGAGGGAGATCAAAATAAGCCCAAAGAGTAATTCTAGATTTTTCCTCCCCACATCCCAAATGACTGTCTTCCATGCACACTTTGGAAGGCGTCCACTGAGTCTATTATTTCGTGTCGAGAGAAGGTGCCAAACACTCAGCATTTCTGAGTACTGGAACTTGTTGGCCAAAGCAGAAGCGATGAAGGCACGTGGGGGTGGTAGAACCACGGTCAAAGGGTAGAATTTTTTACCTTCCCGTAGAACCTTCTTCACACCAACCCAGCATGGTGAAGGTGGGGTGGCCTGACTGGAAGAGCCATCTGCACGCTCTCCTCCGTCTCCACCTTCTTTCGAGGTGGCTACTATACTTTGCTCTCCTGGCCATGTTCTCCATACATTGATCCTATCCCATTTCCTCTGGGCTCCTGCCATGAGGGGCCCTTGCCCCACTGCCGGCTTCTTTCCCAGCCGTGTGTTGTGCCGAGTCTCAAAGAGCAGATGTGGAGAGAGGACCGGGATTGGCAGCCCAAGGGTATCCCGTGTTCATGAAGGGCGAGGTGGGGGGGGTGGCTGGTCTGGGATCAACATGGAAAGTATCATGTTAAGTGAAATGAGTCAGAAAGAGAGGAACAGACATAGAAAGATGGCACTCATCTGTGGAATATAAAATAACAGAGTAGGAGACTAACACCCAAGAGTTATAGAGATAAGGACCAGGGGGTCTGCCCCACAGCTTGGAAACTGGCCTCACATGCTGGGGGAAAAGGCAACTCTGATAGAGAAGGGAACACCAAGTAGAGGATGTTGGGAGGACCCATTCGGGTTGGAAGATGTGAACTAAAAGTAGACTATAGACCGAACATGAAGGCCACTCAATACCTCTATTGCAAACTACAACACCCAAAAGGAGAGAGAACAAAAGGGAATGCCCTGCCTCAGAGGCAGGGTGGGGTGGTGGGGGATGGGGTGGGGGTGGTGAGAGGGATACTGGGACCATTGGTGGAGGAGAATGGGCACTGGTGGAGGGATGGGTAAACGATCACCGTATGAGTGAAATGCAAACATGAGAGTTCATTAATTTGAAACTGTACATCACAATAGTTGTCTAATAAAAATTTTTTAAAAAGAAGGGTGAGGGGAGTGGCTTTTGCTGTTCATTTGAAGGACTGCATTTGTTTATATTTTGGGGTGTACAAAACTCAGAAGGCTATTCTCTGTCCCACCCTGCCACCTGGCCTTCAGGAATTCAGAAATTCCTTAGCCATGTCTCTTTCCCCCTGTTTTGGAGACTCCCACTCCTTTAGCTTTATGGACAAGAGCAGGTGAGCGAGTGGATAGGGTTGGGGAGGGAAGAAAGGTGTGGTTGTGAACAGGAAACTGCCGGATTGAAGGCCTGGGGAGTCTTTTCAAACAAATAACTCACTGCCTCTTGCTTGGTGACCAGAAAAGTGAGATCCAGGCCTGAGCATCCAGACAGGGCCTCCATCCGGGGGCCGTGGGGCCCAGCATGTGGCAGGGTGGGCCCTCCTCTACAGGGGATCTGATTTCACCCTGAAATCTCTCTGGGAATCGATTCCTTTGACCATCATCTTTGTTCAAATCTCAACACCAACCTCTCTCATATCCAACCCAGGAGACACGCTTTTGCCCCATTCTGAACTGAGAATGTGGCCAAGGCCACAACCTCTTCTGTCTGCTAACATTTGCGGGGGGGGGGCACGGGGGGAGAATTCCCTAATGGTGGTCGAGACACTGGTTGCCTTCTCAGAGATTTCCGGCCAGGTCATAACTGAATGGTGGTTCCACGTGAGGGTCAGATGATACAGTGTCCACCTCGTTGCCCCCAAGGTGCTCAGGAGTCTTCAGGTTGTTCAAGAGACTGTGTGGTCCTGGGGATGGAACTGGGGTCTGCTACATGCAATGCAAGTGCCTTAACCCCGGAACTCTTGGCCCTGCACCACAGTTTCTGCCAATTACATATATGTGTGTGTATACACATTTATATATATATATATATATATATATATATATATATATATATTGAATCACTGTGAGATGGAGTTACAAAGCTTTCATGTTTGAGTTTCAGTCATACAATAATCGAACACCCATCCCCCACCAGTGCACATTTTCCACCACCAATGTCCCCAGAATTCCCCCCATCCACCAGGAGACAATTTCCCCCCACACTCTCTCTCTACTTTTAGGCATCATGGTTCACAATACAGATACTGGGAGGCTATCACATTTGGTCCTTTATCTACTTTCAGCACACATCTCCCATCCCAAACAATCCCTCGAACCATCATCGACTTAGTGATCCCTTCTCTATTCCAGCTGCCTTCTCCCCCAGCTCATGAGTCTGCCAATTATATTACTGAACGAAGCAGCTTCTATTTGATTCTTCACCTTCTGTCCCAACATAGAGTCCCCTCGGAACAGCAGTGATTCTTGGCACTTCTATTCTCTTCCCTGATACATCCAAAGATGAACTGAACAAAGTGGGTTCCCTCAGCGAGGAGGGAGATGGCCCTCCTGTCAGATCTCTGGAGCGGACCCTGGTGTGGAAGTGCCGGACACCCTTTCTGTGTCAGCCAAGTCTCCTCTCTGGTCTCCTCGGCCAGCTTCTCTCCTGCACTCCTTTCTCTGGCCAGTGGAGGACTCTCCTCAGCCTAGGGCCTTCCCCATAGGCAAGTGTCCTCTACTCTGCTCACATTCATTTTGTCCCTGCAGTGCACCTCCCCGATGGTGTCTGTCCTGGCACCTGATCACACCACGTAACAGTTGTTCATTCACCTCTGGTGAGAACGGACGGATCCAGAGAACAGGGACTCACCAGATTCACATTTGTCAAGATGGCAGCCCTGGAGGGGCCCACAAAGTCCAAGATGACAGAACAGAACTGAGAGACGCCAATACCCTGGTCCCTCCGGCTGCTGGTAACCGCAGCCTGCCCTCAACGCCCTGCTCTCCCGCACCCTGCGCCGTGGAGGCCGCCCCTCAGCTCTCTGCTGCCCGCAACCCCTGCCCTGCTCACCCTGGCGGGCTCTGGGACCGTGGCAGCGATGATTTACAACTGCATTTAGCTGAATCTAATCAGAAGTGTGAGTACTCCCCTTCTATCTGGCACACATCATCGGAGCTCTAATTATTCACACATTTTGGCAAGCGTTCTGGTGTTCCCCTACCAAGACCCTAATCCCAGCAGATCAGTTAAAATAAATGAAAGAGAGAATCAAAAGGCACTTTAAAAATTCAACTGTTCTCCAAATGAGTTTGAACAGACTCCAGATAACTAGTGGTTGCAGCTGACTGGCATTTAAAATATCAGAACCCTCTTGCCCACCCCCAACCCCGAGTCCCTCCCTTGCTTCTGAGAACACGTTTTCCTCCGATTTAAGAGAAACACGAGCAACCGGAGCCCTGACATGTTTGCAATGATCTACATTAAAAGCCAGGAAAATAAAGTCAGCACCCCAAGACCCAATCCGGTGCCAAAGTAATTCGAGCTCTCCCCCTGCTCCCCCCTCACCTAAGTAATGTGATACCAACTCAGGGCTGAGGAGCACCAATTTCAGAAGACATGGAGTAAGGAGCTCCCCAGTACAGGAAGTCATTAAGGCAAAAATGAAAGTCGGGTTCCAAGCTCAGAATTCAAGAAAGGTTTGCACACACACACACACACACACACACACACACACACACACGCACGCACGCACGCACGCACACATGCACACACGCATGCGCGCACACACACAGAGTAAGTTAGAAGCTACTGCAGCTTTCCACACTTTGTGGTCTTTCTCTTCTCTTGGACTCCCTCCCTGACACCCTGCAGGCCGGCTCCCCTAATACTCACAAGACTCTGTTTCAATCACCTCTTAAGAATATCTTCTTTTACGAAGGATGCCAAGGTCTGCCTCCCTCCACAGCAATCTTCACTCCCTCCCCCATCACAGGCTGTCCTGAGTGTTAATTCTGCCCCTCAAACTCGACCTTCCCACCCAATGTCGACTCTACGCTGCAGGGTTCTGACTGTTCAGGACCTTGCCGCTGAGAGCGGCAGCCTTGATTAGTGGCTGTTTAACACCAGCTCGTTCAAGAGTGAACCCAGAGACCAAGTCCCAGAGAAAACTCTCTTCAGGACTAGGAAGAGACCCAGGGTAGGGCACTGGGGGTCCTGAGTCTTTAGCTCTACTCCCAAAGTGCTGGGCAACCAGACTGGGGACCCCACAGCTTGGAAACAAGGAAACTACCAAGAGAAACCATTTTGCAAGACTGTTTGATGAATAAAACACGCAGAAAAAAAAAACTTGGAAAAACTTCAAGGGATCCTTCACAGGCAAGCTGCAAAGATCATTTTCAAAAATTTACAAATGGCTTTCATTTTACTTTTCCCTAACCCAAGCATCCCCAAGGACAAAACACAGCACCCAGTGGAGTAAGCGTACCATGGCTCCATGGAAGGGAGAGAATACGACTCATCCCATTCTGTTCCACTTCAAAACTATGGCAGGACATAGAGGGAAGGGCTTTGGCCAGAGCATCAGGGACGTACGTTCGTGCCAGCATCTGTGTCTGTGCTTATATTTGTGTTGGGGTGGAAGGAAGAAGAGGCAAGCGCTTTATCAAACACTGCTGCAAATGCAAAGGCTGCCTCCAGCCTGAACTCTGACAGGCTAGCGGCAACAGTATGCATCGTGGGGCAAGAAGGTTCTAGAGGACTCCTGGAACAGAGGTAGGAGTACTTGGCAGTGGCAGACCAGGGACGGTAGACTGAAAACACCGATTAAGGTTTTTAAAAACTGGTTCTTTGAACCCGAAGCCCCAGAGGGAGCTTTTCATCTGGTCCCCAGGGTAGGCTGGAGAGGGTGGACTCAGATTGAAGCCCATGTTGTTTTCCGGGTTATTCACAGGAAAGCAGGCGCTGAACACTGAACTCGGTTGTTCCCTTGCTCCCTCCCAGGTGCCCCGGGTAACTGAGAGACTTTTGTTCCTGGAATCGGCGCAAGACCAAGGAAAATATCACCCCCATTTGTCTATTTATGTACAATACTCTACCATTTATATGTCTCTCCGTTTGGGGGTAACAGCCACACCGCATAGATGTTGATATTTCATGCATGTGAAATAACACAGTAGAAACCTACTTTAAGAAATGACTTTTCTTCAGTGTCACCATGGAAACCAGCCAACATAATCTCTCCACACTTAACTCTGGGGGGTACGGAATAACAGCGACTGGGGGGAAGAAAAGTCAAAACATGGAAAACACTCATAAATTCTGTCATGTGCCAAAAAATTGAACATGAGACATTTTTCCAGCGCTCGAGGCTGGGATATCAACCTGTGATGTTTACTTTTGGAACTTTGCTTGATTTTTGAAATGAAGAAAGAAAAATCAAATGGGGGAAGTTTAGGGAAGTTCCTGCTAAGCAATAAATCACTGTAGAAACTCCAACCACCTCCAGGCTGTTCTCTTAAGTGAAGCTGAGTGGGAGGCTACAGAGAAAGGGAACGTGGCAGCTGGAGGCCAGAAGGGGGTCCAGGGGGGGCAGGGCAGAGAGCCTGGAGGACTGGGTAAAAGGGGAAGACGAGGAGGCAAGGGATGAGGGCACTCCGGGCCCCTCACTCAATGACTTTCATTTCCACAACAGCAGATTTGGGGGCTGAGGTGACGGAGGCCCACGTAGATGCTCTCCACTGAAGCACTGAATCAACCCAAGCCCCACCATGCTTGTCAAGAGACAAGTGACAGAAAACCGTCAGAAACAGATTATTTTGAAAATATATTTTGGACAAAAAAAAAAAAAGAAAAAAATTCGAACTTCAATTGCAGGGCAAGCTTAGCAGGGATTGCGTGATGTGATGTTGTTTATTTTGAAAAATCACTCTGGATTTCAGAAGCCAAAATTCTTAGCAATGACTTCCCTGGATCGTCAACTAAAGCACAACTGGTGGAAACAAACGATTGGTTCCAAAGCTCACATCTGCCACCGGGAGAGTGTCTGACCCTGGGCTGAACGTCCAATTCAAAGAGGAAGCTTGTCTCAAATCCCATCACCCTTTTCATTTTGTTATTTCTAATTTTTAACCTCAGGATTTGCTACACATATGTACTTACTATTTTTGTGGTTGAAACTTTTGGCAGAAACTCATTCTCCTAATTCTTTTCCTATTACAAAATAAAATCTATTTTATTCTGGCCAGTGGATTTCACTTAATTATCTAGAATTAATAAATGGTTCTTTGTCTGTACCTTAAATTAAATAGTATTCTCTTGTTCTTCCAAATACCCCAATAATAATATTACATTTTACTGTAATATTCCAGTAAAATGTGAAATAATTTGTTTTCAAAGAAATAGGCAGACCATCTAAGAAAGGTTATGAATAAATTAGTAAAAAATAGTAGAAAAGTAAACATGGTGTATTAGAAACTGAATTCAGGCCAATTCTTAGGCATTGTTACTTTTGCTCCTAAACTTTGCTCTGATCTCTCAATCAGACTTACAATGGTCTATCTACACCCGACCCTAATAAGTATGTTCCCTAAAAAATCACAGAGCTCATTAAAAACATAAAGAGATCCCGAGAATTGGGCAGAATATATCTAGAGACAAAATGTAATAAAATCCAGCAATGCTCTCTATGAACTGGCTCCCCCTCCTATAAGTCAAGTTAGATTTGACTTTGCTGCTTAGCCTTTGATGAGGTCTATTCATCCTCTCATCTGTCCCTCTCAAATGAAATCTTCTATCAAACTACTGGAGTGACGGTTGTTGCCACCAGGCTCCCTGCTAAGTGCCAGTTCCTCCCACCAAGGTCACAGGCCACCTCCCCGGGCATTGTAGACATACCTTCTCCCACACACGCTCTTCCTGAGCTTCTGGCTCTGAGCTCTAGACCCTTTTTAAACCTCGAACATGAGGGGGTCCAACTTTAGCAGCAACCACTAAGAATGAGTTTAAAAACAGTGTCAAGAAAAGAAAGAGCAGATAGAGGTATGAGACCAGACAAGAATGCACAAACGGATGAAATCTCAGAAGTTACTATAATTTATTCATTAAATCCAGCATGAGAGAACAACAATCTCTCGGAAACACCCAGCAGAGGCCTATACTTCCAGAACGTTCCACGTGCCTGGCAGTTTCAAACCACCTAGGCCGGCCCAGGTCTGCACCAGTCTTGCTACAAGTCACGGCCTGTTCTGGTTAAGGGGGCATCACGCAGTTTTCTCAGCTCATGGTGACTCCTCCCATAGCTGCTGTGACACCCCACCCTCCCCCTCCCTCCCTCCGGTAGCATCTCTGGGCTCAGGTTCTCGCTGGGTCCAGAAATTCTAAGTGGCCTTGAACAAGTACTCGGTGACCTTGGCATTTAGCTATGCTGGGCTCCACATTTTTCTGACTGAGGTCATCCCTAGGTCCCAAACTGGGACAGGGTCCAGGGAGAGAATACACCTGACAGTTCCGAAAGGCCGGGACAACCCAGTGCCTGAGCGACTCACCTCTGACCAAACTCAGTCCCTGAGGTATCTCCTGCCCCTCCTTCCTCCTCCCTCCCATTTCTCTCCCCCAGTTTTTCTTGTTCTGTTCAGAAACTCCTTACCAGTGTGTTGGCATAAGCCAGCGACACTGGGTTGGCTGGTGCCTGGGGCAGGGGATGTCCCCTGGGAACAGGGAACTCTGCTGACTGCCTAAATAAACTATGTCAAGGCCAGAAACACAGAACTCCACGGAGGGATGGATACCAGCCCTCCATGAGGGTCAACATGAGCCAGGCTGAAACCAGTCGGCCCTGGGGCTTGTAGTGGAGGGACAGGTGAAGCAGGGTGGGAGGTAAGTATGTCTGTACTATAGGAGCGGGGAGTCCTGAGGGTCCCACAGTCAGGCCAACAGCTGAGCCATGTCTCCAGGACATTGGGGCCAGGCCCCTCCTGAGCGCTGAGTCACTGCACTCTTGGCATGACCCTCCCAGTTTGCTCATTTTCTAACAGCACCTTGGGGGCCGTCGAAGGTTAGGGAACTTGCCTAGCACTGGAGTGTAAGCTCACTGCCACTGGGAACCAGCGCCTCTCAGCTGACCTCTGGGACAGACAGAGAGAGCAGAGTAACCTTGCAGCAAACCTACAGCTCCTGCCAGCACCAGTCCGGAAGGCCTCACCGGTGAGGGCAGTGCAGAGGGCCAGCCTGTGTTCGGCCGCCGGGGGCGGGGGCTGCGCACATGTCAGACACGTGTAGATCAAAGCCTGCCCGGGCCACCACCTCAACTTCTTAGGCGCTGCCCCAAGAAAAGGACCTAGAGGTGCAGAGAGGCGCGAGAGAGTGGCATAGCCAGGCTCTGACAAGCTGCTGCCAGGACAAATGATCAGGAGAGACAGAAATGAGGTTCCCAAACTTGCTGGCTTGCTGTCCCCCTTTCTGGAAAAAGGTCACTCAGCACCACCTGGAAATCTACTGTTTTGTTTTGGGGGGTCACACCCCGGTGATGCTCAAGGGCTACTCCTAGCTGTGCACGCAGGGCTCACTACTGGTGGTACCCCGGGAACCCTATGGGATGCTGGGGGTTGAACCTGTGTTGACTGCGTGCAAGGAAAATGCCTCACTCATTGTACTATCTCTCGGGCCCCAAGGATATTAACTTTTTTTTTTTTTCTTTTTGGGTCACACCTGGCTCTGCACAGGGGTTACTCCTGGCTCTGCACTCAGGAATCACTCCTGGCAGTACTCAGGGGACCATGTGGGATGCTGGGAATTGAACCTGGGTCAGCCGCGTGCAAGGCAAACGCCCTACCCGCTGTGCTATTGCTCCAGCGCCCCCCCCTTTTTTAAAAAAAAATGTGAATTGAAGTCCACAGTCCAGATCCACCTTCTGTGAACAGAAAGAGCCCCCCCCCCCCCCATTGTACCCGAAGCTACTGCTGCTTCCCTGGATCATTCTGGTGCTGGGGCCACCAGGGGCAGTATCGCCCATCATCAAAACACTGATAGGAACCATGGCAAGGAAGGATCATGGTGGCATCAGGTGAGTTCAGGAATCTGTGAGCTCAACCCATGCAGAGCATGGGAACCCATCCCCAGTCTCCACACTTACTGGTGACACATGTGCGCCCCCACTGGGCCGGCAACTGTGATGCTAAAAGAAGCAGTGAGCTGGGTCATGAGTAACACCCCTGCCTTGAACCTGAGGCCCTGCAATCCTTCCAACTGCACAGCCTATGGCTCCAGCTCCCTCCACCAAGGCCCAGATCCAGAGTCTCAGGAACTCTGGGCCTTTGAGTTCCTGCTCTTCCTTGAGGCTTCTATCTCCCAGCTTGCTGAGGTTCTGAATGTCTGAGGATTAATGCCGAGAGCAGCTACCTCATTGTCAGTTGACTGGTGTTAAGGGTTTGGTTTTTGCTTCTTCACTCTAGGTCTTCAATGATGTGGATCTTTTTTAAAAAAAAATGTTTTGGGGGGCTGGAGCAATAGCACTGCGGGTAGGGCATCTGCCTTGCACGCGGCCAACCCGGGTTCAAGTTCAATCCCCAGCATCCCATATGGTCCCCTGAGCACTGCCAGGGGTAATTCCTGAGTGCAGAGCCAGAAGTAATCCCTGTGCATCGGCAGGTGTGACCCGAAAAGCAAAAAAAAAAAAAAAAAAAAAAAAAAAAAAAAAAAAAAAGTTTTTGTCTTGGTTATTCTTTTTTCTAAGGATATTTGAATAATATCAGCTGCTTTCTTGATTACTTCTTTCCTTCTTGCTTTGGGTCTATTTGAGCATTCTTCTTAGCTTACAATGGTAGAACCACCTAGGTCACTGATCGATTTCACAACTTTTTCCTATTCTACTAAAAGCTTGTACAAGTATTAACTTCTCTGAGCCCTCTCTCTCTCTCTCTCTCTCTCTCTCTCTCTCTCTCTCTCTCTCTCTCTCTCTCTCTCTCTCTCTCTCTCTCTTTAATGTCCTTTATTTTCTTTGACTTTCCTTGTTTACTTTTTGGGTCACACCCAGCGATGCTCAAGGGTCACTCCTGGCTCTGCACTCAGGAATTACCCCTGGTGGTGCTCAGGGGACCATATGGGATGCTGGGAATCGAACCCGGGTCGGCCACGTGCAAGGCAAACGCCCTACCCGCTGTGCTATTGCTCCAGCCCCACTGAGCCCTCTCTTTCACAGGCAAGACACTGGTTTTGGTATGTACTATTTTTACTATCACGTAACATATTTTGTGATTTATTTCCCTTGTGATTTCCTCTTTGGCTCATATTTTGAAGTGTATTGTTTAATTTCCACATCTTTCTTTGGGTGTTGGGTGGTGGTGGGTTCCTGGGCATCTCATTATTATTGATTTTTAAGGAGCTTCTAGCTTCACAGTCGAACTCTACCACCCAGCCTTGGCCTTCTCCTTGGGAACTTCCCATCATGTTGCATCACAATTAGACTGCAGGGCCTTAGCCCGAGACACATCCTGTGATTGATTAGATCTCAGCCTGCCCCATCTATCTCATGCACTTAATAGATGTTTGCTAAGTGGGCTGATGACTTCTTGTATATTTTTAACTCCCTGTTACTGTCTATGTAACTCAAGTAGTTATCCAAGTAAAGGTCTGCTTCAGAGGACTAGGTAGGTTCTAAATTTTAGTCTTTCTTTAAGGGCTCAGAATTAGAGCTGACACACTGGGGATATTTACTAAAGGATATCTAGCTAGAATTCAGTGAGGAAACTCTCAATTTGCAATCTGATACTTCTTTTCTTTGCAGATGTTAAGCACCATGATTGATGATACTGTTGGTGATAGGGTTCCATGCATCCAAAATTCCAATTCCCTCCAGCATTGCCTCAGGGGTTCTTCCTAACCATCCCCCATCCCTAGTATACCAGTTCCTGGGAGGTGTTATCTCTGACCATTTGTTATTCCCTTAGTATGTTTCCTGAATGAGCCGTCTAGTAATGAATGAGAGAGATGATTCATTACAATGGATGACAGGGCTTTGGTTTAAGGGGCTCTGCTGGCATTATAACAGCAGATATGGGATGAGAAAAGGTCAGTTTCACCTCATGAAATAATGTGCTACTACAAATGAATGAGTCTGCACTGTCATTGACCTTAGGTAGACCATGACCACATAGGTGGTAAAGAAAGTCAGTAAGTTTCTTGAATATTTTGTAATATGTGATGTTGTTTCTCAGGCTCGTTCATATTTTCTCCCAGATTCACTTGCTTGGGCTCTCAACATAACTGTGGGGTTTTTTGTTTTGTTTGTTTGGTTCCCTCAAATTCATTTTCAAGTCAGGTGGGACCAATCAATCACATAATCAATCAAGTAGGCTGTTGATCCATTTTCACTGAACAGAGCTGTCTTCATGGCACTAGGGAGTTCATTTAGAAATCTCTTCTGGTGACTGGTGAGGAAAATGAGAACTTTATCTGGGTGTTCGAGAAGATTATGGAAAAGGGAGGCCCTGGGACCAAGGGCAGGAGTCAGCTCCCGGGGCACCTTGCCTGGGGGTTGCTCTCACAGCATCCGGAGGAGGCTCAATTAATTGGCTTCCCTTATTCCTCCTTCCCTGAAGAACTACCTGGCTTCCCTTGGCAAGGCTGAAAGGTCCTGTGAGCAAAGGGCTGAGAATATTTGGAGCAGGGAGACTCCTGAGAATAAGAACAGCTTTGAGGCTCAAGGTCACGGGCGCCACGGAGGAAAAGTGAGATCCAGAAAAAGGGGTCATTCTGGGTTAGCTGTCGGGACAGGAAGTCTGTCAGAAGGGAAGGACATGTGGAGTCAGGGCAACAGAGCATGGAAAACACACGAGATGAGGACAACTCCAGGCAATGGTGGAGGAAGACTGATGGGGGTGGGGAGTGATCCCCTCAGCCCACACCACTGTGAGAGGGACAGAGATCACCAGTTCTCAGCAAGGTACCGAAGCACCGAGGGCCAAGCTGTCAGGTGACAGAATCAGGCTCTCTGCACCCAAAGCTCCTTGATGTGAAGAGCAGTGGGGGGGGGGGGAGCCTCCGAGGTGACCTGCCTGCCCTCCAGGTGACGTGACTTGCCCGGCCCTGCTGCACTCAGCACCTGTCCTTGCAGGCCCTTCCCATGACAGGGTCCGAGCAGCCCCAGTAACACAGGGTGGGGTGGAGGGGTGCTGGGGTGTTTCAGGAATAAGCCCCGCCAGGGCTGGGGACTCAATCCCATAGGAACCTTCTGGAAAAGTCTTCCCTCCAGGAACGGCGCAGCCCAGTCTTCCGCTTCCACGACAAGCACCCTGGCTCCCGCTCGTCCCCTATTTTAACGGTTAAAGACATGCACACCAAATGCTTCCTAATTACCACTTTCATGGCAGATGCAGCCATTTCCTTGGATTTTTACTGCCATTAGTTTTTCTTCCCCGATTTATCCTTAGCTACTCTCCTTGAATCTCGCCCGCCTCCCCTGAGCCTGTTCCTCCTCGCTCCTCGCGGCTTGTCAGCACGCCTCCAATCCCCAGGAGAGACGGAGAGCCTTGTAGAGCCCAGTGCGCAAACACACATTCCTATTCATTTATCACATTTAGCATGCGCACTTCCACTCTCATCAAAACCGGCCCCAGCTCGCTAACTCATTTCCCTCTCCCAATTACAAATTAGTCCATTAGGCTGTCTGCAGTAGGCCCTCTGTTGCATCTTGGTAATGGCTTCTGAGATTTCCATCATAATCGTAATGGCTCCCTATGCAGCCATGAGGGCAGATGGAGGCCGCTAGTGGGTAATGAGCTATCACGCTACCAAAGGGCACAGCCCTGGGCTCATTATTTAGTCTTGGCTGTTTTGTGAAAACAACAAGAAAGGTAAAATGCTGAAGGGAACACTTTAGCATATTAAATTAACACTTCTTGAAAATTCTCTCTGTAAACATGCCATATTTTCCCTTTATGCAACATCCCCAGCCGGAGGGGAGAGTGGAGGGCTCGCTGGGGGGTGGGGCGGGCGCGGGGAGGAGGGGAGGAGGGGAGGGGGAGGGGGGGAGAAATGAGTCAGAAAAAGGGGGAGCCTCTTTCGCAGCATGCCGGGAGCCTTCCCAGAGCGGCTAAGATGCCTCCTTCAGGAAGAGCCACGTCCCGTGGGGGATGCCCCCCGCCCCCCCCCCCAGCCCAGTGCCCAGGTCCACTGCAGACGGTCCCTCAGCCCCGGCCAGACTTGAGGCTGTCGAGTTTTGGAGTGATGTCATTCTACCGCTTAGTAAAGGGGAAAATAGGAAAACAAACATATACATAGTCCCCAGACCACCACCGCCCACAACAGAAATTCCCAATTCAGACATGGCCACGGAACACAGGAGCACAGGAACCCTTTGAGCCCTTGGGCCCAGCACGGGTCTCTCTGCAGAGCCAACCCGGTTCCGGACCATGGGACAGAGGGACAGAGGAGCGGGGCATCCAGGCCGGGTGTTCCTAGCCCACGCCCTCACCTCTGTGCTCTCTGGCAAGAGCACCATCTCTGGAGGCCCGAACCTCACGACTTCTCAGCTCCCGATTTGATCCCTACCCTAGACCTTCCTGATTTCTAGACCTGCCTCTCCCCACCCCTGCCCCCACCAGGTTATCCATTATTGGAGGCCAGTTTATCCTCCGATATCCCTGCCTCCATCACCCCAGCTTCAGCTGTTATTGCTTCACAGTGCAGTTCCCTGAGGATCCGGCTCTCCGGGCTCTCCTTCCTGGGAATGCCCACAGGGCGAGAAGGTGCCGGCAGCGTCCTGGTGGGGGGGGGTGACTCCCAAAGGCCAGAGTCAGAAGATGCCTGGTTCTCCTGGGAGCCCATCCAGGCTAACAATGGATGGATGCCCAAAGCGGTACCCAGAGAAGAGGTGTGTGGTGGGGGAGGGGAGAGGGAGGGAGGCAGGGCAGGGGGGAGAGGGGAGGAGCTACTCCTAGCCATTAAAACAGCCAGATAAAGAGCAACACAGTGGGTCTGTTTTCCAAAGCCTTTCTGCCTGATGTCGAGTCATCCTGAAGTCCCCCAAAGCTGGAGGTGGACCCAAAGCCCACCACCCCATTCTGCTCTCTAGCTGCTCTTAAATCCACCCCACACAGCTTCATGCCAAAAGGCTGGGGGCTCCTCACCCATGATCTCCAAGAGCCAAAGGGAAAAGGGTTCGAGGTGTATCCGGGGTTCCACAGCAGGGGCTCCCCCTCTAGGCTCAGGTCCAGAACACTCAGTGTCCACCCCAATTTCCCCGGGCCCTGCCCTCACAACAAGACCCGGGTGGAAAAGGCCCTGCCCAGGATTCACGATGGAGCTACTTGTATGCAGAGCAAAGACCCGGTCAACTTGGCGAGGCTGTAAAATACCAATTTATGAGCTGTTTTTGTTAAATTCCAATATGGATTTTTGAAAATGAAAAGGATGGATGGGTAGATGGCAGCAAGATGTTTAATCAATGTCATAAAATATAACATTCATTGGGCTTCTAAAATGAAATTAATAATCTGTGTAGAAGTATCATTAGGAGATAAGTGACATTTCAGGCTTTGATTTGTAACATGCAACAAATCTTACTTCTATATAATTCAAGCATTTTTCGGGATATTCATCTTTATTAAAAAATACCCAAACCTTTGCCCCTCTGATTCCCAGCCAAGCCTTTTTTTCCCCTCCAGGACAGATCACTAAATAAAAAAGGATACATTATCATACACATGCTTTAAATTAATGAAGATGGAAATATCATATTTAAATTAAATCAGGGATTTCTCACTGGCTGCTTATCAGGGGAACTTAGCTATCTTTAATAAGTTTCTTTTTCTTCTTTTATCTGAGACTTGGGGCTTGGCTCTCTCTGAACTGCTGAGACATCTCACTTTGATTCAAAAGGCTAAAGCCTGGGATAGAGAGAAACGCCGTTCTCCTACATAAATTCTCGAACCATAAAATAATATTTTAGAGCTGAGCGGGACCTTAAAATCACCTAGCCTTAGCTCTTCATTTTGCAGATGAGGAGACGGGGATCCGGGGAGAGGGACCCCAAGGACAAACGGGAGGGCAAGAGAGGCCGAGCAGCACGTGGCCCAGCCAGGACGGGACCTCCAGAGACCACCCTCTTTTCCTTGGGTTTGATTTCAGTATATTCTGGAAGGGGTGTGGGGGAGCGTGACTAATTGGCAATAAGGAGAGCAATGAAACTTTTCCCTCTGAATGCATCACCTCTCAGGTAAACACGATGCTCATTTATCTGCATTAAACAGCCCTCCACTGCTCACAGAACAGAGGCAAGGGCGCTGCAGGTGGAAGGTCTGGTGTCTTTTGGAGAAACGGAGGCCCACAGGGAAGCACATCTCGAAGCTGCTGAGGAGAAAAGGCTGATGGCTAAGATCTCCAAGCCAGGCCCAGGGGCGGGAGGGTGAGGTGTCAAAATATCACCTCAGGAGCCCGATCCAACCAATATTTCCTCTACACATACACATCAAGACGGGGGGGTCATGCAAAACTTCATCTCTAAAAATGCTTATTGACACCAAATAAAATAAGAATTGAAAATAGGAGTGGATACCAACCAAAATTAAGAATTGTTAAAAAGTCTGGGGAGATGGCTCAAAGGGTGCATGCACATTCTCTGTGTGCCAGAGACCCGGGTTTGACCTTCTGCATCACCTGGTCCCCCGAGTATCTCTGCTTGTCACCTCCCGTCAATTGCTCATTTTAAAAAATGCCCAAAGAAATCAATCGCATGACATGCCCCAACTATGTGTTCTTCACAATGATCTTTCCTTGAGCAGGCGGAGGCATGATGCCACGCTTAAGGCTGAGCGCCATCTCTAACTACCCACTCATCTATCTCCCTGGCGGTCTGCCTCTCGCTCCTTCTTGCCATTTCAGAGTTACCGGGGAGGCAGGAAGGAAAGGGTGGGGATCCTCGCACTTGCCAAAACAGTCCAACAGTGAACATCATTCAGTATCCAGGCAAACTTGGGGATGAAAGTAATTCCATTGCTTTTGTAAACACTCTCTGGAGTCCAGAAATGCTCAATTCAATGCAATTCCCTCCCCCCCCACCCCAGATGTGTTATGATCCTTTGTCTAGATCTCATAAATCCTGGGAGACCAGGTCCTTGAACCCAGACCCCACTGAGCAACACTCCCCCCCCACCCCCCACCAACCCCAGCGTCCCAGATTCCAGGAGAAAACGGAATAGGTGAAATAGCCAGTGATCTCGATCGACGTCCTGCCCTTTGGGGCAGTTTAGCTTGTACGGCTGATGTTTATGGCTTCCCGTCTCTGAGTGTGGCTCTTGTATAGATTCTGTTACTCTTCTTGACCCCCCTCCTCCCCCCCCCGCCACGCCCCCCCCTCCAAGCTCTGATTCCTTTTCCTTCCTTGACCTCTTAGATAATTGCCCTTAACTAGGGTCTTCCCTCCTCCTTCAGACTGTGATGGCGGCTAATCAGACGAGGAAGCAGGCATGAGTTTAGGAGGGTGCAGGGCCCCCGGGGCGCTGGGGAGGCCAGCTGGGAGCCTTTTGCAAGATGAATGGAGCCGTAAGTCTCCCTTGCCCTTACAGCTCTGTCCTCCAGAGGTCCTGGGGAGGAATGCTTGATGTGTCGCCCTGAACATTTCCTCCTAAACCCCTTGAAATTTCATTACAATCATTTATCTTCAAAGAAATCAAAACGCGCCCCCTCCCCCTTTCCCATGGAAAGGTTAGGGCTCTGTTCAAGCCTACGGACTTTAACCTCATAAATATTCCCAGCTATAAGATCTTATTAAGAAGGTATGTCTCCCAGGAGCATAAAACCATCAAGCTGTAAATTTTATTTAATTTCCCATGAGATCTTATGGCCTCATACATATAATTAGAGTGCAGTATAGAGCACTTTTTTGTGTTTTGTCAATAAATCACCAGGGAACAATCAACGCTTAAGAGGACAAGCTTTAATGATTTTTTAGACCCCTAAGCAATCGCGCCTCCACAATGCCAAGGCAGTCTTTAACCTCTTCTAACTAGGACTGTGGACTGGGGGTCAGATAGGACCCCAAACACTTAATCCTATTAGATTCCCCAGCCCAGACAATCACTGCAGAACACCCAAGGGACGTATTGATTTTGATGTGGCCGACAGAGAAGCTGGGCCGACCTCCCAAAGAAAGTGCTTTATTAAGTGTTTACAAATTAAATATCTGAAGGACGGCAATGGCTCGGCTCACTTCAGGGGGCCCGAGTGGGATGTGGGAAGCAGACCCAGAGGGAACATGGTGAAGGTGAGGCAGTGTGGTGGTGGAGGGGGAAGGAGCGGGGCCGGACCTCCCCTGCGATTTCATCACCGGCTCTCTGAAAGGCCGGATGTGGCAAGAGAAATTCCATGCATGTAATTTGCCCTTGCTCGTAGGCTAGCCATGACCGCAAACACATGATGCGGCCTTTGTTCATGTCAGAAAATGTTTGTGAAATGAAAGAATCAACTTCTTGTTCCTTGGGGCGTCTCCTCACACTGGGCTTTCTAAGCAAATCGGTAATCCGACCCATAAATCCTGAGCCCTTCATTTCTTTATTTGGCTGGAGAGTTGAACCAGATGAACGGCTGTCCTAGTAGCCCTTCCCGACTGGAAACAATCTTTACAGGCATCCCGGGCTTGGTGGAATCCGGGCTGGGTGCTCCCTCCCTGACGCGTTTCAGCACGATCCCTGGACTCATCAGATTTGTATGGGGCCAACAAGAAAAATATTCTCATCTCTCAAGCTTTCCTCGGCAGCCCCCTTCCCCACCAATACGCCCCTACACCCCAAACCAGGCTAACCCAAACCCACTATCCTCAGATGACACGTTTCTCCTCCTCCGCCAAACCTTCTCTGATTTCCTGCAAAGGAAACGCTGTGGGCTCCCGAGGGTCTACCGTTTCTCCAACATCCTCTGTAGGATGCTCCCTGACCTGAGTGTCTCATCTAATCCTCCACCTAGACCGAGGCCCTGGATGGCTCCACCAATGGGATCTAGAGTCTGAAGGGCTGTGCCAAGATGGCTTTGCTGTTCGCAGAGTTGCCTTGCCGGGAGGTTGTCATCACGTCCACCGATGTTCAAAAAAATATGTCATCAGACATTTGACTTTTGGGGTTTATTTTAGTTTGGAGACTATCTCCGGCAGTGCTCCGGGGCCTCCAGCCCCTTGAGCTCCTCACAGATGCTCAGGAAATGAAACTGGAAACAAACCTGAAGTGAGATGCTTCCCAGCATTAGTCCAGAGACTCATTTGTCCGAAATAACAAGAAGGGATTAGGTCTGGGTGAACCTAGTTGGGTGATTTGCTCTGTGGGGACCATAACCTGTCCAAACAAGCATCCCGTGAAGGCAGCCTCCTCTTCAGACAGCCTCCTCCTCTGGCAAATGTATACACCTTGCTATCTTCTAATTTTTTTTCTGAGCTCCTTCTACGTCAAAGTTCTGAATGACCCTCCAAGTACTTGGCGTATCAACCAAGAAAGGCCCTCTTATTACACTGAAGTGCAATTTTCAGTGTCTGATGTCCTAGCTTACACTCCTGGATCCAAATGTGCATGCATGAACATATGCACAGGCAAACACAGTGCTCAAACCTGTGTCCACATGAGACTTATATGTGCAATTTTTTTTTCTCATCTCATTTGTGGGAGATCCATTCCAACAAAGCAATGTTAGCTAATGACAGAGATAGTAAGAGATCTTTTCAGAGAATCTGGCCTATTGTCTGCCTTCAAACAGTCCCAAATTCTTTGGAGAAGCTGTCAAACACCAACCCTGACATCAATCCAATACTTGACCTGTTACTTATTCATCAATTAATGTATTTATTTCTATTCAAAAATTTTTAATTGAATCACTGTGACCTACAAAGTTATTCATGATTGAGTTTCAGGCATACGATTGTCCAACACAAATCATTTCACCAGTGTCCTTCAACCAATACCCCAGTGTCCCGCCTACTCTCCAGCCTGCCTTTATGGTGAGCCCTTTTTAAAAAATCACCTTTCATGATGGCCACTTAATACCTCTACTGCAAACCACAAGACCCAAAAGGAAAGAGAGAGCAAAAGGGAATGCCCTGCCACAGAGGCGGGGTGGAGTGGGGGGAGGAATGTTGGGACCGTCGGTGGTGGAAAATGGGCACTTGTGGAGGGATGGGCACTTGACCATTGTATGACTGAAATGTAAGCACAAAAGTTTGTAAGTCTGTAACTGTACCTCATGGTGATTCACTAATAAATTTTTTTTTTAAAAAATCACCTTTCAGCATTCCATCCTCCAGAGTGACCACCTCCGTCCACCAATATCGTAGTGTTCCCTTCCCTGACTTAGCTCTCCTCTCCTCCCAGTGGAACGCTTCCTGCTGAGGACCAGTTTTCATGCCCTTAGTTTCTATTGACTTTAGTTCACTACGCATTTATTCAGAGGAAAGTTCAAGCTTAGCATGGGACCTGTCACAAGGAGGGCCTCAAAGCAATTCAGCCGTTATTGGTATTGTCTTCATTACATTATTATTATTATTATTATTATTATTATTTTTGCTTTTTGGGCCACACCCATCGATGCACAGCCCTCACTCCTGGCTCTGCACTCAGGAATTACTGACGGTGCTCAGGGGACCATATGGGATGCTGAGAACAGAACCCGGGTCGGCCGTGTGCAAGGCAAATGCCCTACCTGCTGTGCTATCACTCCAGCCCCTTTATTATACCACTTGTTCACGTACATCTTCAAGCTTCTCGAGCTGAGGCTTCTCCAAGTGAGGTGTACAACACTGACCTGGGGTTACCACAATGGTGGTGGGATGCTCGGCGCACAACCCCCCACATTACTGTCACAGACCTGTCTTCCCATCCCTGTCAGATACCAGTGGAAACGCTCAGTGGGGAGAGCTTGAAAAAATGGCTCCCTGAAACAGTTTTGACATCATTTGATTCATGAAGTAAATGACCACAAAGTCACGTGGCAAAAAATGGTGTATGCTGGGGACTGAAACTCACCCTAGCTTCGAGAAGCACGCCACGGATCCAGAATTCTGTCCCCCTCCATCCATGCCCAGGCTGCTTGCAGACTTTGGGGTGATAGTGGGGGGTACTGGGGGAGTGTCATGGGGCTCCAGGCGAGTTTGGGGACAAAGGCTTGACTCTGTCCTCAGGAAAAGCCTGTGGCCTTCAGCACATGTCCCTGAGGGGTCAGGGCCGAGTCGCTTGGCATGGAGCTCATAAAACAAATGGCTGCAAATGGCCTTTTTCCCAGGCTCACCATGCAGTAATTCATAAAACCCTCTGAGGGAGTTTTTATAGCTTTATATTAATGTTCATTTAGGAAAGAAGTGAAAAGGGCACCGTCAAGATTTAAAAAAATCATTAAAAAGGGGCCTCACTTGGGTTAATAGCGGTACCTTAGCACAAGAAAGGCACCAGGATACCATAAAAATTGTTCCAAGATACTTTTTTCTCCCATCATTTTTATATGACCTCCTTTTTTGTCTGCACTTTACCGAGAGAAAAAGTAGATTGGGTAATTAAATTCTCTCTTCATTTTCATCTTAATTCAATAAATATTAATCAAGTATTTATAATATGCCAAGCACTGTGTCAAGGGTCTGGCAATCTTACTATCTCACCTCCACTTTCAAGGAGCTTACAATTTGTAAAAAAATATTGAAGGAACAAATAAAATTCATAATCATATAGATAAAGTGTGAATATTTATAATTTTATCCACACCGACTTTAATTTAGTTTTCAGTTTGGTAGCCAGTTGGATATAAAAAATATAGTAGACTATGTCTGGGGCTATAGCTCAAGTTGCAAAGCAGATGCCTGGCACGTGGGAGCCCTGAGTTTGACCCCTGGCACTGCATAACCACCCACGTACCTCCTGGAGTGGCCCCTATAAAAATAATTACTAGAGAAAAAGTTTTAAGCAAATGAGGAGCAGCGTTAATGTGCAAAGTAGTGCTTGTGTTTGAGGATGATATAAAAAATTAAAATAAATAAAATATGCACTGTAGTCCCGTTGTTCATCGATTTGCTCGAACGGGCACCATTGTGAGACTTGTTACTGTTTTTGGCATATTGAATATGCCATGGGTAGCTTGCCAGGCTCTGCTGTGCGGGCAGGATACTCTTGGTAGCTTGCCTGGCTCTCTGAGAGGGACGAAGGAATAGAACTTGGGTCAGCCGCATGCATGGCAAACGCCCTACCCGCTGTACTATTGCTCCAGACCAAAATAAAATATAAAAGAAAAAAAAAGCGCTAAGAGAAAGTTTGGTCTTAAAGACAGAGAAAGCAGTGAAGACCTGGTGGAAGCATCAGTCGAACAGAGTAGAGGGGTTAGAGAAATAACATAGAGGTGATACACTTTCCGGGCACTCTACCCACTCTGCGTTTGAATCCCTCAGTCCTCATATGTTCACTCCAGTACCACCAGGGGGTCACTACCGGGGACAGAGCAAGGAATAGACCCTTCGCAGGGGTGGCTGGGTACCTTGAGGAGGAGAGCAGGCACGCACTTCTGGTGGGTGGCTTTCTGCAAAAGCTTCTGAGATGAGGCAAGGGAATGGGGAGTTCTCACTTTCTCTAAAGCAAACACCTCAGTCAGGGGAAGCACCCCAACAAAATGAGTGGGGGGGGGGCGGGGGAGAACACAGCGGGCAGAGTGTTTGCTTTGAAAGAGGTACCACCAGCAGTGACCCCTGAACGATGAGGGTCTGGAGTAAGCCCTGTGCACAGCTGGGTGTGGCCCCCAAAGAAAACAAAACCCCCAAGCAAACCAACAGAGGTGGGAATGGAGACAATGGTAGTAGCAGCTGACAGACATTTAGCAGCTGTTAACTTGGGCTGGTGGCACTAGAAGGGACCTTTGCTTTCTTCTTTATACTTTAAATTTAAAAAATTTGGAAACTCCTTACTTTTATAGTGCAAATTATACATGCTAGGTATGTCTCAAAAATGGAGTGACTGGAACACCAGACCAAAATAAATAAGTAAATAAAGGAGGGAAGGGAACAAGCTTAAGACCACAGAGCATCTGGGTCCTTCCCCACCAGGGTGGCCCTTCTCTCACCCTCCTCTCTGACAGTGTGGGCTCAGAGTGGTTCCTCTGCAGGCCTGGTGGGGACACATTTGCCACTGTTTCGGGGTCAGGACCAAGTCTTAGCCCTTTGCCTGCTGTGACAGTGGCTGCCACGCACTCAGGCCAGCGCTCCAGTCTGGGTCAAGTTTGAGGAAGGTGGAGGTAGCAGGAGCCTGAGCGGAACCCCGGCCCCTTCTCTCAGGCCCCCTCCCCCGTAGCCCCACATCTCTGGCATTCACGCGGGTTGTGTGCTGATTTATTTTTTGCAGTTTTGCTGCCCTCGCGAAGGGAAGAGAAACATGTGAACTGCTAGTACCCACCACCAAGCGTAGAGACCTTTTAATCATCATATTTGACGGTCACAAAACTCTCTCAAGTACTTTTAAATACGTTAATGACCCAAGAGTTAATCTGTATTCTTACCCGGCTTACACAAACCTATAAATAGGCTTGTCTCAGGGTTATTGCTGGTATAAGTTAATTATGAAATGTCAACCAAACCAGGTACGGGCTGGTGGAGTAATGGAGGGCAAGACCCGCTGGGCAGAGGGCAGGTCGGACGATGCCCTTGTACTAAGTTCGCAGTCTCTGGCCAGGTTCCAGACACTTCTGAGGAGCTTAACCTTAAAGAAGACATCCACGTGGGTTTCCTTCCGAAAGGCTTCTGGAGACACCTGTCTGCCTCCTCCTGCCTTTGTGCTTTCCCCAACCCATGACCTGTCCTTGGTTTCACCCCTGGGAATGGACGCACACATTTGAAGGCCACCTTTCAGTAAATGCGAAGAGGGGTACTTCAGAGTTTGTTGCCAGCCTCTCTTGGCAGCAAAAAATAAAATAAAATAAAATAAAATAAAATAAAATAAAATCAAGACACAAAAAAACAAAAGCGTGTCTGGGGTGAGTAACCATTGACTCATGGGATCCACATTCGATACAGAGAGGGTGTCCTGGAAGCAGCCCAGGCCTATCCGAGGAGATGAAAATGAGTTTCTTTTCAGAGGTTAAAAAAGCTCTTTGACTCCAATAGCCTATTCTTGTGGACTTACAGAAAACCCGGAAACGAGCACTAAGAAGAAGAATACTGAGAAAAGGAGCGACTATTTCCATTTACTTAAAATGGTTCCCTTTGAAATCAAGACTTTGGGGATCTCCAGCTCTGACTGCAAACTCCAGCCTGGCGGCTCCATAGCTGATGAATAATAGACCCACAACCACCACCACAGCTTACGGACACGAGTCGGCTCTGCGGTTTGCGCTCATCACCGTAATCACTGTCGAAACACCGACGTAGGCATGGCACTCATGTTGCCAAGAGGAAAACAGGCTCAGAGAAGCCAGCAAGCAGGAGGGATGCAGGGGAGAGTCACCCACTGAACCTACACCGGTCAAGACAAGAGTTAATGACAACATGGGGCTGGAGCGATAGCACAGTGGGTAGGGCGTTTGCCTTGCATGCGGCCGACCCGGGTTCTAATCCCAGCATCCCATATGGTCCCCTGATCACTGCCAAGGGTAATTCCTGAGTGAAGAGCCAGGAGTAACTCCTGTGCATTGCCGGGTGTGACCCAAAAACCAAAAAAAAAAAAAAAAAAAAAAGAGTTAATGACAACAGCGGTGGACTTACTACAGTTTAACACCTGGGAAGGTCACTGACTCTGAGCGCTCACCTCCCGAGGGTGCACATCTGAACCTGGTGGGATCAAATCCCCTTATCGTCTCTGGAAAAAGTGCACCAGCACGTGCCTGAGGCGGGAATTTCAGGTGCCTTTATGCCATTCTAATTACCACCTGGCATGTGACATCTCTCATTTACTGACATGGGGGGACTAATTGTCTTTGGATAATTCCTTTCTGACGCAAACACCCACGTGTTGTCTCTGCTCAGGAGGCTCTGATGTGACTCAGGGGGTGCAGCACATGTCCTAGCACATGTGAGGCCTGGAGTCTCCGCCCTGGCACCACAGGCCCCTGCCCAGCCTCGCTGGCTGGGCACCCTCGGCTGTGGCCTCCCCACAGTGAGCACTCTTTGTCTCTGATCTTGCTTCATGGCGGTGGGCAAGATGGTTGGCATCCCTTAGCATCTGTAAGGGAGTTAGTACTGGGCATAGCGTAGGAGACAGATGTCAGGAGAGCTCCTAGCCACTGGAGCTCAGGCCTCTGACGGGTATCTGAGCTGTACGAGTAGGAGTGTTGCCTTCCCGCCACCTTGGACAAAGTGCCCTCACAGACTAGGGCACGGGCACCCAGACATTGCAGCACCCTCTGCTTGACGGAGAGGTTATGGAGGTGGGCCACACCAAAGCCCGTTCTCTGAATGGGGCCCTGGCACAGTTCTTTAGGGTCACAGTTTCCCTAGGAAGCTGTGACACTAGACGGCTCTCAGAGAGCATGCCACAGATCTCTCACTCCCACTTAGATGACCCATTCCTTCAGGGCAGGGGTCTCATTTATACTTCCCACACATCTTGAGGCACCATGGGTTACTAACATGCTTCTTTTCAAATTGTCTTTATAAATGGTTGTAACGAACACTTAATCTCCTGCCCCTGTTCCAGGCTGTCTTCACCGGGGCACCTTGGAGGGGGTGGGTTGAGTCTCCCTCCCCACCCCAAGCAGAACCCCTTCAGACAAAAACCTCCAGAACCCAACCACCGCCATACCTAAGGCCACTTTCCACATGCTCAGATGAGCCTCACCTATGAAGGAACTGGCAGAGGAATCCAGGTATGCGGGACCGTGGCTGAGATCTCCAAGCCTGCTCGGATCGGGACTGGGCCTCCTCCACCCATATCCCTGGTTTTCCAGTAGCGTTGGCAGCCACACCCACAAACTGTCCCCAGCGCCTTGCAATCTCATCAACGGCCAAGATCCAGAGACTATAAAACAAAGCTCCCGGAAGAGAGCAATGCAGAATCTCTCATGGCAGAGCCTGGCAAGCTACCTGTGGTGTATTCGATATGCCAAAAATAGTAACAATAATGGGCCTCATTCCCCTGACCTTGAACACAACAGGGACGAATGGAAATATTACTGGCACCCACTCAAGCAAATTGATGAGCAATAGAACAACAGTGATACAGTGATACAGTGAATGAATGCTTAATGTCTTCGATGGGGCTGGAAGCATTGGGGTCGTGCACCCAGCAGAAACCAGAGCAGTCAATGGAGTGCAGAGGGAAGGTGTAGGACGGAGCAAGAAAGGCTGGCAGACATCCCGAGAGAGGCAGCACCTGAGCCGGGCATGAAGGAAGGTGACATTTTCTTCACACACATTTCTTTTTGTTTTGGGGTCACACCCAGCAGTGTTCAGCACTTACTCTTCAGCTCTGAACTCCTGGAGGGGCACAAGAGACCATCTGTGGTGCCAGAGATGGAACTCGGGTCAGCCTACCCGCTGTGGTATCTCTCCACACCAACCCCTCAGAAACATTCCTGCAACCAGTGTCCCCTTCCCCATGGGAAAAGAGCAGCCTGGGGATAGGTTGGGTTGGGGGGGCCTCGGGCACAATGTTGAGAACTTGCTGTTTAGTCAGAAGGCAAGATGGCGTGAGGCCAGAGCAGCATGCCAGGCCTGTGGGTGGAGCTTCCTGGGGCCGAGGCCCGTCACTCACGCCTGGAAGTAGAAGCCAAACACACAAACAAAATTAAAGAGTAGAGACGAATGCCACTGCCTCTGGGGTAACATGACTCGAGGAGGCCCCGTTTCAGTGGAGATGGAGACAGGCCCCCAGCTCTCCCCAAAGGAGTCGAAGCCAGACCTGAGCAGAGGGAAAGGCAAACATCCCATTTCCTGATCAACAGCTTCCACCATAAAGCACGCGAGGATCTGTTTCCTGGTTCCCCCAGTGGGTCCTCATTAAACGGGGTTTCCTGCATGAGCTCTGACATCTCTGGGGATGTCACTTGGCTGAGAGGGAATATAAATAAGGGCTATAAAGTCATGGTCATGAACAAGGGCTTAAACCTGACTGCCCACCCGGAACTGGGCCTCCCTTTAAACACGGTGAATGAATGAGCTAACGTTTGCAGGCCTCCGTGGTGGTGATATGTGCATATTTCTCAGCCCAAATGGCCACAGGCTGATACTGGAAAGATGGCGGAAAGTCAAGCTTTCGGTGGAGAGAGAGAGAGAGAGAGAGAGAGAGAGAGAGAGAGAGAGAGAGAGAGAGAGAGAGAGACAGAGAGACAGAGAGACAGAGAGAGAGAGAGAGAGAGAGACAGAGAGAGACAGAGAGAGACAGAGAGACAGAGAGAGAGACAGAGAGAGAGACAGAGAGAGAGACAGAGAGAGAGACAGAGAGAGAGAGAGAGACAGAGAGACAGAGAGAGAGAGAGAGAGAGAGAGATTGCGTGGGGGCTGGGGGCAGGTCTAAGACAAAGGAAGCCGCTCTCAGGGAGATTGGGGTGTCGCTGGAGCCTGACTGAGGAGGTTTCTGAGTAACAACCACCACCAGGGTGGCAGACTGGGGGAGGGCAGGCAACCCTCTGGGGGCTCCGCAATGAAAGTGAGGGAACTTTATTTTGTGAGTCAGATTTCCTAATTGCACGTTACCCTCTGAGACAACTCTTTGGCTCACGGCCGTTACATCAGTCTCATTTAAATGCTCCAGCCTGGTTGCTGCACTATTTGTAATAAAGGCAGCTTTTGATGACAGAGTGCAAAGGGGCATGTGGCATTCCCTGAAGCCGGTTTGGCATGTGGTGGACGATTCCCAAATGATCGCTGAGGTCAATGTGGAAATGACGAGTTTGTACTGTGAAATTTTGATTAACCCAGGGACTGTCTTTTTCTTTCTTTCTTTCTTTCTTTCTTTCTTTCTTTCTTTCTTTCTTTCTTTCTTTCTTTCTTTCTTTCTTTCTTTCTTTCTTTCTTTCTTTCTTTCTTTCTTTCTTTCTTTCTTTCTTTCTTTCTTTCTTTCTTTCTTTCTTTCTTTCTTTCTTTCTTTCTTTCTTTCTTTCTTTCTTATTTCTCCCTTTCTTTCTTCCTTTCTTTCGCTTTTTGGATCACACCCAGCGATGCTCAGGGGTTACTCCTGGTTTTGCACTCAGGAATTACCCCTGGCGGTGCTTGGGGACCCTATGGGATGTCAGGGATTGAACTCAGGTTGGCTGCATGCAAGGCAAACGCCCTACCCGCTGTGCTATCGAGCCAGGCCAGGGACTGTCTTTCTTCTTCCTCTTTCAGGCCTAGAGAAGTGGACACTACTTTATCAAGGGTGCTACAGAGTTCCTGGGGATGGTCACTGCGCCAATGCTGGCCCTCACTTTTTGAGAACCATGACCGTGCCTGACAGAGCAGACACAGGACAAGGGTAGAATGGCGAGGGGGGGGCGGGGGGGCACGAGCAAGTTTTTGGCTTGACTTTTACTGAAAGGAGATTCTGACCTCCAAAGCATCACTTGGTGGGTGAGTTCTTCATGAAGAAGTAAAAGAGGCCTCCTCGGGACTCTGAGACGGTCCAGGTGCCCAGGAAGAAGGGCGTGCCTGCTCTTGAGCTTATGGAAGTATTTACCCAACAGGCCTTCCCACAGGATATGAGGCCTCCATGCTCTTAAGCAGCCCCAACTCATGCCATTTCATTAAAATCAAAACAAAATATTACTTCATCATGATGCCCTTGGTTTTGTGCTCTTAAAAAGCAAAAAAAAAAAAAAAGCAGAACGTGGCACACAGACCGCTGCGTGGAGTCTGAAGAAACAGATGAAAGTGGTATTTTGTTCTGACCTGGTGGGGAATGGCGGCTGCGAAACAGAAGAGGGATTTGCTAACTATGCACGTTTGCTGCCAGCCCATTACGGCTTATTTGAAACAGACTAACGCTGACTCTGGTTACATGTTGAAATTCATAAAACTTTTGAACATGTTATGTTAGTCTTATAAAATTGGAATGTCTGTGTACAGTGTATTTTCAAGACTTTCAAATATTAAGCACTTCACACAAGCTGTGAAAAATGCTTGGCTCTCTCCCCCTCCCCCCCACCCCTTCCATCTCCCCATCTTCCCCATTTCAGCGTCAAATGTTATTCAGGGATAATGAAAACCAGAGGAGTCTATGCCTGAATAACTGGGCTGTCTGACTGCATTACCGAGAAGTGAAAGATCAGACTGTGATTGCAAAGAGCCAACTTGCCAGCCCCGGAGCCTCGGGAAGGGCATGTGCGCCGGAGCCAGGCGCGTTTACGGATGCAGCCCCCTAGAGCCTGGACTTGGGGCCATCGTTCGGCTGAGAGGAATTTAATTTCTCTCCAGAGTGCCATGGGATGGCATTCAACTGGAGGGGTTACACTCACATGAAACCGGGATCTGAGGCACTTTCTGTGCCGTCTAATCCAATCAGAGGAGACAGAGGGGTAAGAACAGGAGCTGGCCAGACCTCTGAAACTGATGTGTCCCCTCCCCACTCCCACCCCCACCTCAGATAAGCCTGGTTCTACTTAAGGGGATACTGCCTAGAACTACGGAGTGGTGTGTTGAAACTCTGATTGTGGATGGTGTTTCCCCGAATCCTTCTAAACCACGCTGTCCTCACTGTCCTTGTGGCATTCCTATCCCCTTCAGTTAGCTGAAACTTTGTTCGTGGCTGGTAATGATTTTAGAGTTGGCTGACATAGTGCTCTCTCTCTCTCTCTCTCTCTCTCACACACACACACACACACACACACACACTCACATACAATGATGCTCATAGGTCAACAGCTCTTGGGAGGAGAGTTTTTCGGGACTGTACTTCCACGTTCCAAGGTTGTGTACTCCCCCAAACACAAGCCCAAACCCCCTAAGCCAGCTATTCACCTGTCTACTAATGTCTACATTAGAGATGGCTGGGAATTCTGACTTGGGGATCGCGAACTTAAATCACAACCACTTGGCCTGTTAGTCTGCTCTCAGAAATGTGACAGGCCAGAGGGTGGCCCAGGACTGAGAATGAAGGACCCCAGGACAACCTGAGGGCAGAGTCGTTCAGGGATGGTTCCACTTTCTTTTCTATACTTTCAAATTTAACGGAGCCATTTTTCAATAGCGAACCTATAAGACAGGGACTAAGACGACGATTCATTTTTCTAGAGCTCAGACCGCTGTGTCCTATTACAGATGGCACAGATGAAGTGAGCGGGGCCTTTGCTGAAGGCAAGATGAGGCAGCCTGGTTGCCCTCTGCCTGCAACTCTTGATGCTTTTGATCTTCCTCCCTCTTGTTCCTCTGTCTCCCCACTGGCCGTGCTCTATTCCTCAAACATACCAAACACTTGCCTACCTTGGGGCCTGGCCTTTCCTGCACACTGTGACCATGTGCCAAAAACTCTGTTCGCAGGGCTGGAGCAATAGTACAGCAAGGAGGGCATTTGCCTTACATATGGCCAACCCGGGTTCGATCCCCAGCATCCCATATGGTCCCCTGAGCATTGCCAGGCATGATCCAAAAAAGCCAACAAAACAGAACAAAACCAAACCACTGTTGGCCCCCATCTCTTCCATGTATCAAGGTTTGATTACCGTTAGGTCCTCACTTGAATGTCACCTTCTCACTGAAGTCTATCTTCACCAAGATCTACATCCTTGCCTCCTGGGCTTTTCATTTGACATTCGAATTCTCCTGTGTGGCTAAATGTTTTGGTCTCTCTCCCTCACCCATCAGCCTGAGAAAGCTGGGGAGAGAGAGTTTCTGAAACAGAATCTAACACAGGGTAGGGATGCTAAGGACATTCTTCTTTTTTTTCTTTAAAGAAGAATTAACTAAAGTGAGGGAGGCTAAAACATTTTGAGATGCTTGGCTACAGAACTGGCAATTCTCTTATAGACCAGTACCTCCGTGTGTGAGAGAAAGACACACCTGTTCCTTGGATGTTTTCAACACCCCCTGAAAAGGAACTCAAGTCCTTAACGGGATTCCAACAATGTATCCCCTCCCCCAACCCGAGTCGATTTTAGATGCTTTTTCTTTTTTTTTTTTTCCCCTCTTCTTTTTCCTTTTAAAGAACAGAACTCGGGAAGTCATAAGAAAAAACCTGTCTGAAAGAATGGCCATGTTTTGTTGATTATAGCCATAAACTCTAGAAACAGTATATCCAACAAGGGACTTACTCAAATACCATTTGAATTGGAACCTCTTTCTTCCAGAATCCTTCTTTCAACAGCCTTTGTGCAGTGAAATAGACATATCCAGTGGGCTGCTGGGTTAATTACAGCTCTGCATAACTCTAACTGTCCCGCGGGAGAGCTGGCCTCGCTTCGCCTGTTTAAAGGTGTCACTTGCTTGGCTTCCTTCTTGATCTCCTTATATGATTTCCAGCCTGCCCTTCGCCAAGAATCATTCCCTGTAAAGATATCCAGGACATTCACAGGCTGAAAACTCGCAGCAGGGGGGTCAGATCCCCATGGCTTTTATTTTTGACACAGACTACTAGACAATGTGGTGTGTTGCTGGTTTGGCTGGAGGGCAAGAAAAGTGGGGGCTGAGGTTTCAGACCGACCCGAAAGCGGCTTCGTCCCATGGGGCTCGGAGGGGGTGGGGGGTGGGGCGCATCCGCAAGGCACAGACTTGGCTTCTCTGCCCCTTTGATCCTCAGGTTCTCTCTTCTCCCACCCGCCTCCCTACTTCCAGCTGCTTTGTGGCCCTGACTACCGACTTAAATATCGACATAATTATATACCTCCAGAGTGTACAGCCTCAGGTTACGCACTTGCAATGACAAACCAAACCCCGCGCTGCCCTGCCCATAGTTAGACAGTGTTGACTAAAACAATATGTGTGTGTGTGTATGTTATATATTAATTTGGACTATTTTGTTGGCGTGCAAACCGCCACAGCCAAATTGCACCTCCTCCATCAGACAGTCGCTGACACAATGATGTCCCCACTTCCTCTGTAATTTGTCCTAGGTTTTGAGTCGAACTGGACTAGTATGGAAGGTCAGTACTGCAGCGGGTTCCTCTTTCTCTGCTGGAGAAAGCTTGTTGCTGCCCTTTGAGTAACAGGCTAAGGGGACGGGAAGGGCTGATGACTTCTGCTAGTCCTTATTTGAAGACACCTCGAACATGGTGTGTGTGTGTGTGTGTGTGTGTGTGAGAGAGAGAGAGAGAGAGAGAGAGAGAGAGAGAGAGAGAGAGAAAGAGAGAGAGGGACGGAGGGAGGGAGGGAGAGAGAGAGGAGAGAGAGAGAAAAGCAGGAATAGAAGACAGGCAAAAAGCCTTCTTGCTGAGATCATAGTCACCCCCCACTGACACACACACACTGGCATCCATCATTGTGAAGCCATTTTTGTCTCATGTCGTACTTGGAGAGGCAGCCCATTCTCTACTCTATGAAATTGTCCAAACTGGTTCTTTTTAAAAAAAGAAAAGGAAACTAGATTCCATCACCTGTGTGGTGAAAATCTTCCCATGGCTTCCTTCTCTGTTAGAGAACATCTGAAAACCTCTCAAACTTCTGAAACTTCTCTGGCCTTGGCCTGTAGAAGGAAGGATCAACTGCTCCGCTTCTCCCACTGACTTTTACTTCCTTGTAGGCTGTGGGAGATGAACTGAGAGGAAGCAGTTCAAGAGTCTGCTGAGACTCTGTCAGTGGATCCTCATCCTTCCAGCTGTGTGGGGGCTAGGGAGAGTCCTAACTGTCCTTTTAGGCTTCTGCAAGTCGAGTCCTGCTCACCTCCTTAATAGGTATGGATAATAAAAACCGAATATTCCAATGGTCAAGGCCTCTTCACATGCTTGGACGAGCCTCACGCATGAAGAAACTGGCAGAGGAACCCAGGCATGCAGGACCCAGGGCTGAGATCTACAAACCTGCTCGGATGGAGACTGGGCCTCCTCCACCCAGACACCCCATTTTCCAGTAGCTTGTCAGTCACACCCAGAAACTGCTCTCAGTGCCATATAATCTCATCAACAGCCAAGATCCAGAGACTATGTAAAATAAAGTTCCTGGAAGCACGTGGTCATTTTGTGACCATGTTACCTCTTATAGTCTAGCCTAACGATGTGCCTAAAGCAGCACACATGTGTTTGGTTTTAACATACTTGCTTGTATTCTCTGATATACATTCTCCATCCCTCTCAAGAGCCTGGCAAGATACTGAGAGTATTCCACCCATATGGAAGAGCCTGGCAAGCTCCCCATGGCATATTTGATATGCCAAGTACAGTAACAATAACAGGTCTCATTCCCCTGACTCTGAAAGAGCCTCCAATCATTGGGAAAGATGAGTAAGGAGAGGCTGCTAAAATCTCAGGGCTGGGACTAATAGAGACATTACTGGTGCCCGCTCGAGCAAATTGATGGACAACGAGATGACAGTGATACGATGATTCCAGTGGTGAGCTACCAACATAGGCATAAGAACAGAGACCCGTGCCATGGTGCATGGCAGAGGTGAGCAGAGCTCCCGGGGAAGTGCTCGGAGGTACCCACCAAACTAGTGGATTCTCACCAAACACCTGCTTCCTCACCCCATCGCTGCCTCTTCTCGCACTGGATCACTGGCTGGTCTGAAGGTCCTCGAAGTGGATTCACAACAGTCTGTTTAAAACCTACCTGAAAAGAACCCCCAAACTTTAAACACATGCATAATAGGGATTCAGAAGGTTCCCGAGGAGCAGAGTCCTAGAGTATCTCCTGATTGTCAGGCAATGTGACTGTTGCTGAAGGAGGAAGATGGACACGCTTTGAGGCACTTACTCAGGGATGACAGGGAAATTGGAGGAGACAGGCTTTCCTCAGTCACCTGGCGCCCCAACCCTGGGTGCCTGCTCCCATATCCTTCAGGAAGAGGCTGGTGGCATGCTTACACTTGTATTGAGTGGAATGAGACATTTGTTGAACATTTTGTTTTGATTAAAAATTAATAGCTGCTTTTGACCCATATGGATTAATTTCACTTTGTCTAAGTGTCTCCTTAATTGACAAAGTACCATTAGGTGAAAGAACCAATTAAACAGAGCAAACTACTCCCTCCACATGCCTTCATCCTTCTCCTCTCCTCTCCATGTTGTCTTGCCGAGTGTTTTAATAGACTATTTCATACAAACACAATGAGATTAATTACTCAGTAAGCACACAAGAACAAAAGTGGGGGGTATCCTTGCTGGGGACACAGGGCTACGCTCAATGTTCTGCAGAACAGTGGAGGAAGGGAAGGAAGGAAAGACAAGAGATTTTTCACTTCTATCTCCTCAAAGGATTGTTTTTGTCCATTTGTGGCACTCTCAAGCTTGCCAGCCATCAGAGGCTGATCAGTGTGCTGCTTTATCGGAGTTTGGCGAAACTCCTTGATCACATCCCTAGAAAGTGCTGGCAAGGTTATTTCAGTAAGTTGGACCACGTCCATTCATTGCTCATTACAATGCACATGCTGATGTCTTAGCAAGGGGGCATGGAGCTCTCTCTGATCTTGAAGTGGCAGCTCCAAGTGGGAAGACAGCATTGTCCCCTAGGGCAAGGCCAGGGCAGCACAGCCAGGCTGCCCAGGGGCAAAGACTTAGCACTCTGTTGGAGTTTCCTACGGACTTCCAGATCTTATTGACAAAAAGCTCATTTCCTAGGGATTGGCCAAAGAATAACAAAAACTAAGAGTTTTCCCCCCAAAACTCAGTGCCCTAAAGGGATGTCTGTATCTCACCCCACCTCTCCTCTGCAGAAATATAATGGATCTCAGCTCCCCAGCAGGGCATGTCTGAAACCCACAAATTGGTCAGTTCCAAATCTGGAGGCAGTTAGGCGGAGAAGAAAATGACTGCTGATGGAGTTTGTTTTCTCCAGCAGACGTTACGTTTAGCGGTAAGTCCAGAGCCAGGGCTAGGGGGGCCACTGCACACCCCAGAGTTGCATGCTGCCACCATGATGGCACAAAGAAAGCACTTCAGGAAATCACATTTCAAAAATCTGGAAGGACCTCTGGAAATTGTCCTTAACATTCCCTCCTGCCATTTTTTTTTTTTTGGAAAATTTCAAACAGAGAAAGGTGGAAAGAATTTTACAGCACACACTCATAGATACTCACTGCCAGTTTTCTACTATTAACACTGCACTAGGATGGCCTTACCATGCACATATACCATCAGGCCAGTTTATTTACCAATCAATCAATCTATCTTATTTTAAATGCTTTTTCAAAAATTTCCTAGGATCAGCCACAATCCAGATCACATCGCTACTTCTCTCAGAAAGGAGCATAATATGAGGCTCCATAGCCATGCCACCGGACTCCACGCCAGGCTGTTTCACTCAGGGCACTCCAGAGGGGGGCAGGTGAGAACCCTCCCCACCCCAAGGGACCCAGTCCCGGCAGCCAAAAACCTCCACAACCCAACCGCCACCACACTCAAGGCTCAGGCTGAGCCTCACATACGAGTAACATATTCCTGGACCATGCAGCACGCAACACATCATAAGACACTCCCTACCCATTCTCCATAACTGCCATACCATATTTGATGGGGTTCAGACAGTAGGCAATAAATCATGGAAATATATATATAAACATATTTTCATATATATATATATATATATATATATATACCAAAGCTCACATCACCCAAACTTTAACAACATGCTAGTGATATCCTATAGAATGTCTCAATGGCTCTTGCCAAAAATAGAACAATCTTCACACTTTTTCCTATACGAACACTTTTTTTTGTAAGCATGTTCGGCAGTTCTTCATAACAGACAATATGAAATATGTTATTTCGGTTGTGTTTTGGGACAGGGATTGGGGCTTGGGATGGAAACATTCCGAATTTGGTGGTGGGACGGTGTAATAGTGGTGGGATTGGTGTTTGAATATTAAATGTAATCAAATATTGTGAACTAACATAAAATAAAAAAATTAAATTAAAAAAAAATTCTGGGGCCGGAGCGATAGCACAGCGGGTAGGGCATTTGCCTTGCACACGGCCGATCCGGGTTCAATCCCTGGCATCCCATATGGTCCCCCAAGCACTGCCAGGAGCAATTCCTGAGTGCAAAGCCAGGAGTAACCCCTGAGCATCACTGGGTGTGACCCAAAAAGCAAAAATAAATAAATAAATAAATTAAATTAAAAAAAAAATAAATAATAAAAAAAATTCCTAAAAACCCACAAACAACTGAGTAACACTTTACTAAATAAACTCTTTGGTGAAGGACTCATCAATGATAGAAATATAGTGATTCATTGAGGGCAAGTCATTTCCGGTGGTTCCCAACAACCTGGATCCACTTCTGCCTCCCCCGACTTCTCTGGAATAACCATGTGAAAAGTCATTGAGCTCCTCCCTGGCAAATGAACCTCTGAGAGCGAGTGTGTGACCCCCGCCTGTCTGCGCTGTCCTTCTGCGTGCGTAGGGAAGTCACGGCATCATACTGCTGTACTCTTAGCTGTAAAGAGGAGACAGTGACACAAAACAAGGCAAAACTAGCAGCCAATTCTTGGCAGTGTGAAAGTCGAAGCTCTGCCACGTGAGCGGTTACTACCATCATTCTTAGGATGGTCAACCCCATCGCAGTGTTCGACTGAGAATGAAGCAGGACCACAACGGGGAGCTGGACGGCAGAAGTCTGGCTGGGGTACAAGGCTCATATTCAACTCCCGAGTCCATAGTCAGTCTGGAAACACTTAGCCTCGGATCAGAAGGACATCACCGAAAAAGCTCCCCGAGACGTCCCAGCTTCCAAGGGATGGTTTAAGGATTAAAAGGGAGAAGCAGGAAAAACATATTCAGAAACCAAATGGTCTGTATTAATTCAAGGGGCTCCCAGCTATGATTATGGGGTGTCCCACCAGCACCAATGAACTGTGGGAGTCACGTGGTCCCACTTAAGAATGAGACTTCTTCCTGCCTTTGAGCCACACAGGTGGTTGAGAGTAAGGTTCCCACCCCGTACACTTTATCATGATCTTCCCCCAAGATAACCTCATTTTATTTCTCCTCACAACACAGCTCAACCCAACTCAACCCAAACTCAGAACCATCCCATAGGGTTTTCCAGGCCCTTTCTGATAGGACACTGACATCACTGCCTCAACTTACCTGTCACCACTTACCTGCTTACCTATTACCTGTGCACAGCAGGTAGTACAAGTCTGTGCCCGGGTCCAGAGAACGCCTGCACGGCCGCCCAGCTCCAAGGGTTCCTCACACTGCAGACACACTTTACAGAAAAGGGGCTGGAGGCAGGGCCAGTGGGGGCAGGTTGAATCAGGGCTCACTGCAGCAAGTGAGTCTGCGTATGAGCCTGGCCTCTCCTCATTACTAGCTGCCCTGGCGTGCAGCACGGCACCCAGACCTCTGGGGAAATGACAGGTGGCCTAGCAACACAGGAGACTGGGCAGCTTGCGGTGTGAGGCCTGGCTTCTATCTCTTGCTTAGAGCCTCCCCTGTCAAGAGCCAAATCTATAAGTGTACCTAACAAGGCTCGCGGGGGATTTCACCAAGGGCTGGAGAGATAGCGCAGTGGGTAGGGCACTTGCCTTGCACGTGGTCGACCCAGGTTCGATTCCCCTGCCCCTCTCGGAGAGCCCGGCTAGCTACCGAGAGTATCCCGCCCGCATGGCAGAGCCTGGCAAGCTACCGTGGTGTATTCGATATGCCAAGCACAATAACAACAAGTCTCACAATGGAGATGTTACTGGTGCCCGCCTGAGCAAATCGATGAGCAATGGGATGACATTGACAGTGACAGTGATTCTCTGGTGTGGGTTCAGTGTGAGCATGCCAGGCTGCTGTGGAGATTGGACTGAGGGTCCTGAAGCAACAGGAGCACAGAGAGGCCTGGCCGCAGGCACTGCCAAGAGGACCAGGGATTCATGCCAGTCAATCTGGCTGCTGGCCCTGGCTCCCAGGTGACCTTGCTGCACCCACAGTGCTCATTCCTCCACCTGGCCCACATTCCAACACCTGGCCTGTCGCCCTGGGCTACTGCGTTCAGCACCTCCATCTCCAGGCTGGGGAGCCTGGGGCAGGCACGACAGTCAGGCCTTCTCTGAGTTTAGGTTTAAGTGACACTGTGGGATGATGCCCAGAAAAGTCACCGAGCACAGCGGTGGAAACATTGGATACAGCAGGCCCGGCATTGCAGAGTGCTCAGGGCCTGCCCGGAACCTGGCTTCGCCCAGCTTTCCCTGGTGACCCGACAGAAAGCACAGGAAAACCCACGCGTAGGTGGGCCCCCTGCAGAGAGATGCTTTCTGCACCCAACTAACGCTCCCGGGATTGGTGTCTCCCAGAGCACATCCCAAACTCTTCCCACACAAGCAGAACTACCGTCTCGATGCGTGGGACAGCTGGCACGCCCTGATCCTGTGCTAGGAATGGCCACGTAGGGAGAGAGGATGGGAAGGAGGCTGAGAAGATCACAAACAGCTGTGGCGGTTGTGATACCAGTTTCCAAACAAGGGAAGGAATATGGCATGTGCTGGTCCCACTATTTCATCTAAGTGGAAGTCAGTTGCACCGAGATCACAAAACCCATGGAAGAAAGAACACCACATCTGGCCAGCCTGTGGCAAGGTCCTGCTGGGCGCAGTGGCAGAGAAGGATTGGCAGCCCCCTCTTCCTCCCTACCAAGCATCCAGCAATGCCTGAGATCTCAACAATGGTTCTGTGACCCACCTTGGGGTAGAGACTGGTGGGACTGGTGGGACACAGTAGCACTGTCGTCCTGTTGTTCATTGATTTGCTCGAGTGGGCACCAGTAACGTCTCCATTGTGAGACTTGTTGTTACTGTTTTTGGCATATCGAAAACACCACGAGGAGCTTGCCAGGCTCTGCGGTGCAGGAGGGTTATTATTCTCGGTAGTTTGCCAGGCTCTCCGAGAGGGACGGAGGAATCGATCCCGGGTCGGCCGCGTACAAGGCAAACACCCTACCCGCTGTGCTATCGCTCCAGTCCGGTGGGACACAGAAGCTGTACAAAATGGTCCTGCGTGAAAACACAGTGCGACAAACGAGGAGGCAGCGTGGGGTTTATCCTACAGTGGTATTTGGGGCTAATTTCTCAGACAGGGGCTCTGAGGATAAATTTCTCTCAGAGAGCAATGGCACGAACTCTTCCCTGACAGTCTATCACTGGCCAAGCTGAGAAGGGAAGTGGAAGACACGACCGCTTCCTTTGCCCCCAAACACAACCACTTCCTGCCCGAGGTGCAGAGGAGAGAAACAATTCACCTTCCTAGCCAAGCCCGGCCACTTGGCAGTCATCCAAGAATCTCAAGTGAAACCACGACTTCTGGAAACATAATAGACAAGGGAGTCAGCTCAAGGAAAGATTTCATCTATCAGCTGACAAGAGGCCGGGGTCATGAAGTAGGGTATGCTTCAGACTCGAGAGCGCGTCCAGAAAAACCTCCTTCCTCCAAGTGGACCAGCGGGAGAGGGGGGTGGGGCGCCCTGGTCCGGGCTCTTAGCTCCCAGGAGGCTGACAGCTCTCCGGAGGGCCTGACAAAGTTCAGCAGTGTAGCCTGTTTAACCCGAATCATTTGGCAGAGATCATTTTGCTGTGAATTGAAGCGACCCGGAGGTTCACTTGGGCTCTGCCCGGTGGCCTGGCATCCCTGCCCAGGAGGGGGAGGACTCGGCAAGGGGCAGAGCCCGGGTGAGCTCTTGGGCTCAGCAGCTCAGGCTGACAAACCAACAGCCCCTGAAGGGGCCGTGACAGGCTTCCCGAGGCTCCTCGCGTTCTCTCGGAAAGGTGAGGAGTGTGGGCCTGAGGGCTCTCAGACGGAGGGTGGGGGGGCCAGGCCAGTCCCCTGGGCGTTCGGGCGGAGCCTAGCACAGTCCTCTCCACCGAGGATGCAGCCAAAGTGCCGCTCGAGCTCGTGATGCCCAAGGTCCTGAAGGGCCTTTTAATCATCAGAGAAAGATTAAGTTACCTTCACTCAAATCGGACTTAAGCGCACTTCACTGCTGTGGAGTCTCTTAGAATTCTGCACCTGCTCTCTGGACGTGACAGGTCCCCATCAGACAGACATGCTGCCCTGCCTGTGGGTCCTCCTCCCCCCCCCCTACCCCAGGCCACTGTCCATTCACTCAGAGAAATCCGGGCTCCACACACCTCACTGAGAGGTGTCAGCCCGCTTCTTGTGAACGACTTGGGTTGTGGACAAACACAATGTGAGTTATATGCCGCGCCCCCAGCCCCAAGGTGTCCGCAGCAATCCCCATTTCCCTCTGCCCCCTATCAGGGGAGAGAAGCGAGCACAGAGCTGATGAGGAGTGGCTCTGAGGGAAAGAGAGAAATGGCCGGCCTGTGTTTTCACTAAGCCCCAAACACGGTATAAGGCACCTCTGCACACTGACAGAAGACAGAAGTCACACAGCTGGGAGGTGGAGACCAGGTTCCCTAGATGCTACAGTTCCACGACACTGTCTGGAGTGTCTCCTCACCCCCAAAGCGGCCACTCACTGCTCACACTCACACTTACTGTGACATACTCACGCACACAGGTTTCTGTCCCTTCCTGAAGAATCAGAGAGGAGAAAATCTGGGGGTGCTGGCAGAGATGAACCCTGCCTCCCAATCTTTGTGGTGACTCTTCCAGAAAGGGAAAAGTCTGGTTTCAGGCAGACACTGTGGGACCAGATGGGGCCCTACTCAAGCCGCACTGCACGGTCCCAGGCCAGCCGCTGACCCCAGTTAAAGTTCCATATTCGGGCTGGAGCCATAGTACAGGGGGTAGGGCATTTGCCTTGCACGCGGCCGACCGGGTTTGATTCCCAGCATCCCATATGTTCCCCCTGAGCACTGCCAGGAGTAATTCCTGAGTGCAGAGCCAGGAGTAAGCCCGTGCATCGCCAAAAAGCAAAAAAAAAAAAAAAAAAAAAAAAAAAAAAAGTTCCATATTCAGGGTGGGGTGCTGGCTTGGCTGTGGGGGGCATCACACCAGGTGTGCTCTGATGCCACTGGGGTTCTGTCTGACTGATCTCAGCAGGGAGTTCCTGGGGCCAGCAGAGTGTCACAAGCAGGGCTGGGAGCGGCTCCCGGGCCCAGGAGAGGTCAACCATGCTCTTGGGTGCTTGGAAACGGGCTGGTGCTGGTGTCTGAACATGAAAACTGCAAGCAGGCATGAATCAATGCCACGTGGCAGTGGAATTGTTTCCAAGTGAGCTGCGGTGCTCGTGTGAGGGGCACACAGGTTCATGCATGTGGAGGGATGTGACTGCACTGTGTGACCGGAGCAGACAGTGAGTGACGAAGAGTAAGAGCAACTCTGAGTAAGAGCTTGGGGTAGCCTCGCAAGCAGGGGGCCGAGTCTCTGCCCTCCAGAAGCCGCACCTCCACCCCACCACTGCAGCCATGCCGATGTCTCAACTCTACCGCTTCACTAACACTCTCTGCAGTGACACCAAACTGTGAACAATTTCAGGCACTGTGGTGTCAGGCTGAGAACTCCAAGGTCTTCCAGCCATGCCCGCCTCCCATAGCCACTGGCATGTCAACTCATTGACCCAGACCATAGATCCTGAAGTCTCTGGACTGCGGGGACACCTCCACATTCCTCGATATTGAAATTCCAGCAGGAGCACACCAAACGGGATGGGAAAGTAACATCAAAGCCAAGTAAACTCAGCACGCAAAAACAATAACAGGCTCAACTAGCAAAACACAGCCGGCTAAACCTTAGACAAGGACTTAACAGCCTGGTGGTGGGATATAGCAATTTTTACATATTTCTTTATGGAAGTATTTTTGATAACTCCTTTAGCCATTTAGTTGCAGTAAGCATCAAAAAGTAAATTATTTATTGTGTGCCTGTTCAGGGGGCGAGGTTGGGGGGTGGTTTGGAAAATGGGGTAGAGGGATGGTCCCTTTGTTGGAGGGACTGGTGTTCAGACGCTGAATGCCCGGAACAACTGTATTATGGACATCTATGTCAACCACAGTGTTTCAATACAGTATTTTATTAAAAAGTGTCCTCTGAGAGAAGGGAACAGAGTTCCTGGGGGAGAAGCAAGCTGTGCCAGAAGCAGGTCCAGGTCTGTGGGCCTTCCTGTGGGAACTGACTTTTGGAGAGGAGCACCCACGCTGCAAACAAAATGTGAGTCTGTACCTCCTGATTCCCACACAATGATGCTGCAAGGTAGGGGCTGGAGTCTGGTTTGACTCCTTTCAGCTCAGAGGGGTGGGCTGGCCAAGAACCCGCAAATGGCCACAAAGTAGCCCAAGTGTCACCCAAACAGCTAGTCCTGTTCCTGCCTCCAAACTTGCCTCTGCAAGGCTGTGCAGAAGCCACGGAGGCCCGAGAAATGCAGATTCCTATACCCCGTCTGCCGGGATGACAGACCTGTGCACAGGACTCTGGGTGACCAGGAGGCGACTCCTTCCACCTCAGGAGCTGCAAGTCCAACTCTGGTCAGTGATTCTTAGCTCGTGACAGTCTGATCCACTGAGTGAACCAGGGCCACACGAGGCAGCCAGGCTGAACCACCCCGTGCAGCTGCGAAGTTTCACCCACTGGAACCCAACAAGGCTCTCCCCACTGCCCACTTTGCTCTGCCATTCCCCTCTGCTGCTGGAACGACACCCGGGAATGTAGAGGGAACACAGCACCCAAGGACATTCCCAGCCAGGAGGTGACAGTAAAAAAAAAAAAAAAAACCAAAACAAAACAAAAAAAACATAAATGAGGAGAAAATATTACGCATCTGTGGCAACAACAACACATACAGGTGTCAAGATCCTTCACAGTACACTAGCAGTTGGTTGTGAATTCCCGGCCCACCGTCCCCCTAAGTGGATACAAGAGATGGGCTGAGTATTAGAGAAACTCAATGACGTTGGTAGGGCCAGTCAAATAGTGTCACCTTCCTGAGACAAGAGAGGACACACGTTCACACTTTGCAGACTGCCTATGTGGGCAAGTTGGAGACCCACAGCCTTTGTGTCAGTTGCAGTTGTGTGCCTGCCAGAACCTGCCGCCACCCCTTTCTGGCCAGCAGACTCTGGCTGACAGGCACCGAGTAGGCTCCCAGGGACAATCACGTGGGCCAACGAAATCCAGACCCCTTGTGCCAACTACTTATCTTCCTCAAGGAGATGTAAGCGACCCTGACCACCTGCCTCCTGGTCTGTGTGTAGCTGTGGGCCTGTGAACGTTACCTTCTGAGGAAAAGGGCGTGTTTGCTGACACTAAGGTCAACGATTACCAGGGGCAGGCCCCAATATGCTCTCTGGAGTTTTTATCACGAAGGGGCAGGAAAACCCACACACCAAAGAGGAGAAGGTGGTACAGAGAGAGAGAGAGTGAGGCAGAGAAGAGAGAGCACAGCCGCCATCCGCGGAGTGCCAGCAGCCCCCCACTGGAAGAGGCAAGGACACTCTCTCCTCTAGCGCGTCTACGGGGAGGACAGACTGGCAGCGTGGCCGGCACCCTGATTTGGGTCCAGTGGAAATGAAGTTGAATTTGCAGCCTCCAGAACAGTGAGGACAAATCTGTGTGCTTTAAGCCACTGCGTCTGTGGTAATTTGTTACAGCCGTCACAGGAAATGAGTGTACACAGAGCCCTGGGAGGCGCTCGGTGGCTGCAGCCGAATGCATCCTCAGCTCAGCAGTGCTCACAAGCGGAACCCAGGAGGCACTGACATAGGTGGGATGCAGAAGCCAAGCAACACCGCTAGGTTTCTGGCCTTGAGAGATGCTTCCTAGTAGAAGTCTTTTCCGGGGATTTCTACAGATGTGGAGTCTCCTCGATGCCACCATTTCCCCCAATCCGGTGGCCCCCATGTTTCAGAGAGCACTCCTACTACTAAATTCCTCCATGGGAGTTGCATAGAGTGTTCCCACAGCCCACATGCCCTGGGGTGGCCACCCTGGCAGGAAGGTCCTGGAGTGCCTTGGTCCTAAAGCTCACGGGATGCCCTGTGAAGGCCTGCTAGCACAGGAACACTGCACCTCAGCGTGGACTGTACACGGGGCTGTTTAAACAGCTGGCGAAGAATTTTTCTTGGAGGGCCGGAATGATAGTTCTGTGGGTAGGGTGTCTGCCTTGCATATGACCAACCTGAGTTTGATCCCTGTCATGATATAAGTCCTCTGAGTGAGGCCAGGAATGATCCCCGAGTGCAGGACCAGAAGTAAGCCCTGAAAATGGCTCCCAATACAAAAAGAGAATACTTCTTGCAAAGAGAAGAGAAGACAGGAGGAGGAAGGGGGAGGAGAATAAAGAGGAGGAAGAGGAAGAAGAGGAATAGAAAAGAGGAGGAGAAGAAGGAAGAAGAGTAGGAGGAAGAGTGGGAGGAGGAAGAGGAGAAGGAGGAGAAGGAAAATGAGAAGGAGGAAAAGAGAAGAAGAAGAAGAAGAAGAAGAAGAAGAAGAAGAAGAAGAAGAAGAAGAAGAAGAAGAAGAAGAAGAAGAAGAAGAAGAAGAAGAAGAAGGAGAAGGAGGAGAAGGAGAAGGAGGAGAAGGAGAAGGAGAAGGAGAAGGAGAAGGAGAAGAAGAAGGAGAAGGAGAAGGAGAAGAAGAAGGAGAAGGAGAAGGAGAAGGAGAAGGAGAAGGAGAAGAAGAAGAAGAAGAAGAAGGAGAAGAAGAAGAAGAAGAAGAAGAAGAAGAAGAAGAGGAGGAGGGAGGAGGAGGAGGAAAAGGAGGAGGAGGAAAAGGAGGAGAAAGAAATATAAGATAAGAAGGAGGATAAAAAGGAGAAGAAGAGGAAGAGGAGGAAGAGGAAGGAGGAAGATGGGAGGAGGAAGAGGAGGAGGATGAGGAAATGCTTATTGGGTATCAGTATTTGGGCCCCATATTTACTAAGACCCAAACCCATAGAAAAGTATTAAAATTAGTGATTTTATTCTTTGTTAGAGCTGCATAATATTCCATTGCTGAGATATACAACTTCTTAATCCACTGATTTGGGCACTTGGGTTGTTTCCATATCTTGGCTATAGTACTAAGTGTAGCAATGAACATGGGTATGTCTATATTCTTTTGAGTCAATGTTTTTGTGTTTGGGGGGATAGATTCAGTGCCAAGAGACATTATAGCTAGGTCATATGGAATTTCTATTCCTATTTTTTGGAGAAATCTCCATATTGCTTTCCATAGAGAATGAACCAGATGACATTCCTACTGACAGTGGATGAAGGTTCCTTTCTCACCACAATCTTGCTAACACTGGTTATTTCCAATTTTTTTTGATATGTGCCATTCTCACAGGCATGAATGGTATCTCATTGTTGTTCTAATCTGCACTTCTCTAATGATGAGTGATGATGAGCACTTTTTCATATACTTGTTGGACACGCATACATCTTCCTTGAAGAAGTATCTGTTCATCTCTTTAACCCATTTACGTAATTGACAGCAACATGGATTGGACTGAAATACATCACGCTGAGTGAAGTCAGTCAGAATGAAAGGGACAGACACAGAATGATTTTTCTCATGTGGGACTTAAAGATACACAGTGAGGCAGCAACAAACATCCAAAGGCAACCATAACAGGGGAATTTAACCACACAATTGAGTTGGGGCTTGGTGAGATGGGGGCCCAGCCTTCCAGAGGGAGGGAGATCCATACTTGTTATGGATGTAGTGTTGGAACTGCGCCCATGACAAACCACTATTAATCGTACTATAAACCCCACCATTTTAAAAAATGAAATTAGTGAGTGAAAATATGGAAAAAAACAGGCATGTATTAGCATCTCAGAGAATCTCCCACAATTCTTATTCACTTGAAAGGGTAAAATAGTAACTACTGTGAAAAACCTGACAGATGTTGCCTCGAACAATGATCTAAGCCACCATCAGCACTGGGAGGCCCTGGGAGGTTCCAGCATGAAGGAGTAAGAGGGGGCATATTTGTTTCTATGGAATTCCTATCCAAACACTTTTACCTCAGTCCAGGCAGGAAAAAAATGTCAGACAAAGCCCAAGTGAAGGAGAACTCATCAAGGAAATAAGCTGCCTGGATTCTTGAAAAATGTCAAGGTTATGAGGGACCAAGTTAGGCACCTGGAACTGTTGGGACGGGACAGATGCAGGAGACAAAGGCAATAGTGGGACTGGCGGGTAGGGTGCTTGCCTTGCACGCAGCCAACCCGGGTTCGATTCCTTCATCCCTCTCGGAGAGCCCGGCAAGCTACTGAGAGTATCCCGCCCACATGGCAGAGACTGACAAGCTACTTGTGGCATATTCGATATGCCAAAAACAGTAACAAGTCTCACAGTGGATACGTTACTGGTGTCCACTAGAGCAAATCCATGAACAACAGGATGACAGTGCTATAGTGCAATCAAAGTAGAGAGAGAGTATTGTGGAAGTTGTCTGCCACACAGGCAGGGGAAGGGTTGGGATGGATATTGGGGATTTTGGTGGTGGAAAATGTGCACTGGTGATGGGATGGGTGTTTGAACATTGTATGACTGAAACTCAAACATGAAAGCTTTGTAATGATCTCACAATGATTCAATAAAAATCAATCCATCAAAAAATATGGGCTGCAGAAAAAAAAAAGAAAAAGAAAAAAGAGAGAGAATGAGGTCCTAGATGAGTTCTGAGGCCAGAAAAAAAAAAAGGCACAGCTGGGGAATCAGGCTGTAGAGTTAGCAAAAGGAAGCAGAGGAAGATTCATTTCCTGGCCTGGAGATTCGTCCTGTGGTTCTGTAAGACTCGAATGTTGTAGGAAGTTGGGCAAAGAGGACCAGGCACTTCCTCTAGGGTTTTCATAAAGACTAAACGTTCTATAAGCTACTACCATGTCATCAAAGCTCCCCAACCAGTGCCTGCTCTCCCAGAGGGCAGTGCCAATGCTGGACTCGAGGAGTGGCCGCCTCTGCGCTCTAAGGAGACCTCTTGAGGCATGCAGGGCTCTCCTGCCTGCCCGAGCCTCTTCTTGACAGTCAAGGGGCCCATGTGTGAGCCCCCCCGCCCCAGTGAGGAATGTGGGAGCCTGTCCCCTGCTCTGCTCTTGGAGCAGCTTCACCTCTACAGAGCAGCTCTGAACACCTTTGGAGATGCTAGGAGAGTTGGCTACTAGTGGGAACTGAGTTTTTCTGGTTGTTTTCAGAGGTGGATCATTTCCACTGTCAGATGCAGAGGAATAAGGAAAACTAAAAGATCCAGTTCTCTCTCCACGCAATCCCTTTCCAGACCCCCGGGAAAGGGTGAAAGGGTTGTGCGAGCAGAGTCCTGCTTCACTTCCCGCTGGGCGAAAGCCTTGAAGCCACCCCTCACTGCACTATCTCACTTCTCGGACAGGCGGTCAAGGGTCCCACGTCTCTCCACAGGCTCTCTTGGGTCTCACAGAAGCGTGTCCAGGAGGCCCCGGAGAGCTGTCCAGGGTGAGACTGTGAACCCCAAGCCCGGGCCTCCTGCACGTTCAAGGAAGGGGACTCAGTCTCCTCTTGGCAACAGACCCACAGCCTGGAAGCCAGTTCCAGGGGCAGTTCCACTGTGCTTTGCTCAGCTGCGAAATCTGAGACTATAAGTGAGTTACTGCCGGGTCCACTGGAAGCGAGACACTAAAATATTGTCCCCAAGGATGATACAGTAGAACTGATAATGGCCAGAGAAGGCAGGGGGATACTTCAGCCAATACATTAAGCTTGGGCTTCTGTTCATCCCATTTAAAGTGATGATTAAACATTGTTTTCATCTGGGGAGTTTGTTACGCGTCTTCAAGGAGCCTGAAGTGTGGTGCTTTAACACATTCAGTATCAAAACCCACAGAGGCTGCACAACAATGTGACTGTACTTAGCACTGCTGAAATGTACATTTAAAAATAGCAAAGATGGCCAATTTGATTATGTGTATCTTACCACCCGTAAAAAAAAAAAAAAAAAAGATACTCATTCAGTCTATCATAAAAAAAAAGCCCTATGTAAACATCAGGTGCTATGATTAATTTATGGTTATTTTGGTCGTAATGGTTATCATCACGGCATATATTTATTCCTAAATTAGATGTGAGCAACGTCCCAGCCTTCTGGCAGGGCTCCCACTCACACCCACAGCGCCAACTGTCTCTGTTACGCACATGCTTCCAGATGGTTCTTGTTCTCCCAGATTCTGATCTATAGTTCGGGTCACTCCCGTGATGCAAATGTGCTCATCTTCTGACCTCTCCTGGCCAAGAGTCCCAGACACGCATGTCAGGCTACTCTTCTTTGAGCTCCCCTAGAGGCACCCCATGGCTCCTCCCTAAACCCAATATCCCAGTGGCTGCCAAATTCCACCTGGGATTTTTGTGGTCATGGCAACTGCACTCGAGAACCGCCTCCCAAACCTAGTTCTCGACTCTCCTAGTGCTCAACTCTACTTTAGTTGAGATCCCTTTCACTTAGCCTATTATGATGCCTTTTCTTGAGTTTCCATCTCTTCCACCCCATCCTTCCCTGAGGATTTTATTCGACAAAGTCAAATCTGGTGAGTTGCTCACCTACATTAGGTACCCAGTGGACACAGCTGGATCCTGCTCAAATTCGTACCTTGCCCTAACATGGTCTGTTTATAGAGAACTTGAACGACTACATCTCCCATCACCCCCAAATGAACTGTGCTCCGTCCAAGCAAAAGTTCTTATATATTTCTATTCATAGGATAATCAAGGGCCTGTTATATTCAATATCCCCTTTGCCCACAACCTGCAACATCCTTGCCACCTGGCAATCATTTATATTCCTGTGCTTCAGCAAGACCCACGTCAGATGACTAGTTTTCTAGGCAACATGGGTCAGTTTTTGGCACTCAGACATTTGCGTTTCCCAGCACTCACTAAAGGTGGTAGAGGCAGGACAGTGCATGGATTAGCACAAAGTACTGGTTAAATTTATTGGATGAAGTATGAGTGAGAGAAGCCTTACATTCCAGTCGTAAGAAAATCACTGCAGGGGCTGGAGCGATAGCACAGCGGGTAGGGCGTTTTCCTTGCATGAGGCCAACCCGGTTTCAGTTCCCAGCATCCCATATGGTCCCCCAAGCACCGCCAGGAGTAATTCCTGAGTGTGAGCCAGGAGTAACCCCTGTGCATCGCCGGGTATGACACAAGAAGCAAAAAAAAAAAAAAAAAATCATTGCAGTGAGGCCATTTGCTATGATTTCAGAAGCACTGCCTTGCACATATGTCAGGAACTCTGAGATAGAGTCTCATTAGACAGCTATACCTATTCTCTAAACAAGAAATTTAGTAATGGTCATCCTTGTGACTTAAGACTCTTGTGCCTCTTGTAGTGGCTGTCAGACTTGGAGAGAAACATCATCTACTGTATTTATGTTTGTCGTTGTTTGGTCTTCAAAGTAGAGATAAGGAATCCAGGGGGCCCTCCCACACTTCTCAGCCAACCTGGCCAGAGAGAACCTGAGGATGCTTGGCTCTAGGTGTCCAGATTACCTGGGTCACCCTGGTGGAGCTGGGGGAGTTGGGAAGAGGTCACAAGGGCTGCACAGGGCAATTTTCAGAGGACCAGCAGTTTCCAGTATGAAATGAGATCAGCCTCACGCGAAACATGTACCTTAATACCCATCCTATCACTCCAGCTCCTATGGAGTGATACTTTATGTAATGTATAAGCATATTCTGGACTATTTTTGAATATATGTATATATGAATCTCCATGATTTATATATACATTATATATAAATCTTATGTGATGTATAAGCAAATTCTGGACTATTTTTGAATATATGTATATATAAGTCTCCATGATATTCCATGCCCATGAATAAGTTTTAATGATTCAACTTAAGCAAAACAGAACCAATCTCTGAATGGCACTTAAGTTAAATCTATGAACATCTAGACAATTATTACATGTAAACATGTGTCTATATTTGAGACCCTGTGATCACTACAAACTATAACTTTGTATGACAAGACTAGAAGTACTATGAGAACCGAACTCACAGGGCACGAAGGTTAGGGAATATTCTGTAAGACATATTGTTATCTACCAGCTTCCTTCCTGCCAACTTTATGGGCACCCGGCACTGCAGAGTTACTCCAAGGCAACACCTTGAACAGAGTGGTCGAGTCTTACCACTCCAAGATGAGTGAGAAAGGCTGGAACATTTAACTTCCGCTCAACCAAGCCAAGCCAACCTCCACTGTCTGAACCAATCAGAGCCTGTTCTTGGATTACTGACATTTTAGGGAATAGGAGAGTCTTTTCTCCACAGGCTGAAGCTAAAAGATGTCCAGGAGCATGAGTCATGATTTCTACCAACAGGAGAAACCAGGTCTCAAAAACAATCATAAAGAAGGAGGAGAGATGGGAAAGAGGAGTTAACACAGGAGGCTGTTTTATTCTCTGTTTGGTGCTTTTGAAGTTCAGCTCCATTTCTTTGCCCTCTATAGGTTTGGTTACTTGGATTCTAAAAGCTCCAGACAATTCCACATTTGTTAGATAGAATTTAATTTATATTACTGCAACCTCAAAATGGGTCTGGAGCGATAGCACAGTGGGTAGGGCATTTGCCTTGCACGCGGCCGACCTGGGTTCGATTCCTCTGCCTCTCTCCGAGAGCCCGGCAAGCTACCGAGAGTATCTCTCCTACATAGCAGAGCTTGGCAAGCTCTCCGTGGCGTATTCGATATGCCAAAGCAGTAACAACAAGTCTCACAATGGAGATGTTACTGGTGCCCGCTCGAGCAAAATCGATGAGCAACGAGATGACAGTGATACAGTGATACAACCCCAAAAAGAATCTTCAAAGAAAAACTGGAAAATGTGAGCATAGCCAAAGCTGTAAAACTTAGAAGCTTTCTAGTGACCCAGTGACTTCGTGAAGGTCCTTGCAGCAGTTCCAGTTTAATTATCTAAGAAAGTGGAGACAGTAAGTAGTACCTAGCCAGAAAGGGTTGAGGAGTCCTTTCATTCAATGAATAATTTCTCTAAAATTGATTGTGTTGTGTAAACCGACTGGTTTTCCTCACCGTGTTCTCTTTTGAGAGGGGGTCGGCCTACATCCTCTCCGGTTCAGGAGGGGAGGAAGGGACGAGAGCGACTCTGCTTAAACAAAGTAAATGATCCACATATGTTGTTATGTTGTCTCTAGAGAATGCATTATTTAAAATTATTGCTGCATTCTAAACAGACCATCTGAGAGGGGTAATTACTTTTCAATGACTGGATCAATATTTTCTTTTTTCCCCTGCTACTTGAGTGATTGGATGCAAGGCCAGAAGAGAAAAATCAGGTCAGTCCTCCGGGACCTCCAGCAATCTACCAGTGAAGACCGATGTGTGCTCAGGAGGAGAGGAGACGACCAGGGCTGAGGGACACCATTTTTTTTTTGTGTGTGTGTGTTATCCTGCTTTCAAATTTCTCAATGGGAAAAGCCATGCTCATTTAAGGGCATTCTGTTGTCGAGTGTGGGCAATTGTCTGGAGAGTGGAAGCCATACCTTGTCTATGTGTGTGGTTTATTGAACAAGTTCACGGATTCATGTCACCAGCACATACACAGCCATGGGGGAGAGCATCAAGTCCAATTTGCCTAGGCGGGGTAATACGTCCAGCATGGAAGAACATGAGGAGTTAGAGATGAAGAGAGAGGTCTTTCTGTGGCAGACAAAAGGCAATGTCCATACTGGAAGCGCATGTGGCCATTCAAGTATAAAGCATGGGGGATTCACCGCGGGGAACCCAGGACGCCTTTCAATCTGTTAACAGAGTGAGCCCTGACCTGCTCGCCACCCATTATTGGGAGTCCATCTTAATCTGTCCTTTTGAGTAACATGATTTGACATGCTTATTATAGCCCTCCCAAAGAAACTGGAGCAATGTTAAAGAATGAGTATTTTGCTGGAGTGACTGCATACTCGTAAGCCAACAAAATAAATATCTTTCAAACACCATCTGCATGCAAGTAATATGCTAACTGCAAATGGGATTCACCTACTTAATTAAAGCTCATCACACAGCATCTTCTTTGAGCTATATTTTGTTGGATGTTAGGTAAGATTACAGTGAAAGTGATAAAATACCTCTGAACATTTCCTTTGACTCCAGCATGTTATTATTCATCCCAGCCTTTTCCCATAAGCCCTTGAGTCTGCTGGAGGGTGGCAGTGATTAGAGCTTAGTTCTGTGTTGGAGAAGCCTTCTGGTTTGAAACCTGACTCTGCCACTGCTAACCAACCCAAGCAAGACTTGGGTCAAATGGTGTTATCTTTCTCTGACTCAGTTTCCTCTTCACTAAAGTGGATTGTAGGGGGCTGGAGCAATAGTACAGCAGGTAGGGCATTTTCCTTGTATGCGGCCGACCCGGGTTCAAATCCCAGTATCTCATACGGTCCCCCGAGCACCGCCAGGAGTAATTCCTGAGTGCAGAGCCAGGAGTAACCCCTGTGCATCGCCGGGTGTGACCCCCCAAAAAATAAGCAAAAAAAATAATAAAGCGATTGTAGGATGAATGAAAGACGTCAAAAGATGAAAAGCACACATGAGCACTATCTAAATAATGGGTTTTACTCCATGGAGCACGAGAGCCTAGAAAGCTGCCAGGATTGGAAGTCTGTAAGATCTAGAAAAACGGTCAAAATTCCGTCTCTGACACATTAGGACATGAGGTAAGTTGCCATCCTTTTAGTCACAGTGTCCTTTGATTAAGACAAGCGTAATCCTGCCTATGCTATTTCCAGCGTGAAGACTGTGGGAAACAACCATTTCCCACCCTTGACTGAGAGTCCATCTTAATCTGTCCTTCCTCGTAACATGCGTTGACATACTTAGGGCAAATATTTCTAAGTGGACTTAGCAAACTCTCAGGCTATCCAGCAGATGGATGGACAGAGACATTGAGGACAGTGCTCCCTCCCTGGCAGAACCAGCCCAACCAGCCCAGAGCTTGGCAGGGACTGGCACTTCCCCTGGGCTGTCCTTGATGAGCAGCTACTTACTGCCCCTAACCTCCCTGCAGGGGTACAGAATAACAGAAGAGGAGACTGTGGTGGGCATGTGCTCCACTGCTGCCAGGGCCGTCTAGAGCCACACACACCTGCAGGCGGACACTCCATGACGTTTCCTCAGGCTTCCTCCTTAGGGCAGGAGGAGAGAGCCTCCGCGTAGGTCCGCCCCTAGCACCTCGGTGCTGCAAAGTCTGGGCCCCTGGGCGCCCCATCAGACCACCCGCCTGAGCACGCACTGGAGCCAGGGAACTTGCCTGGGAAGCCAGTAAAATTTTAATGCACTCTGTAGTGCGGTCATGTCATACTCGGTTATGGCAAATAATCCCAGATGCCTGCAGAGGTAAAATGGAGCTGTAATGTGCTTGCCTCCTAACCCGAGCTGACAGCAATGATGTACGACTACCATTAGCGGAAAATATCACTTCAACTAACCCATGATCCAGCTCCGCTCAGGGTCACATTATCCATGAGGAACAAATTACACTCCCAAAGTAAATACAAATTTTCTACACGAAATGGGTACAAAAAAAAAAAAGAGAGAAGGGGGTGATCCGTTCCCTTCGCCAGCCCACTACTGAGTGACAAAGATGATAAAGGACAGGACAAATCATTGGCTGACAGAGTGCTGGTGCCGTAATCAGCTCAGCGGCACGCACTCCAGCCGATAAACACTATATTCTCCCCTTAGTGGCAAATACATAATCTTTACCACGGACATGGCTGCTTCAGGCGTTCGCTGCCATATGGGCTGCAGAATCACCTCACAGTGTTTGCCATTAGAAAGGAAAAGCCCTATGGCCTTGAGGGGCTGAGAGAGCCACTACAGTGGGGGTTAGCGTTGGGATGGACAAGTGCATTCTCACGGGGGCTGGTGATACCACAGAGTGGCTTTGGGGGTGCAGTTTGGGAGGAGCCATCGTGATTCCATGGCCTTTTCAAGGCATGGGTCACTGGAAGATGAGAACTCAGGAGACAAAGAAGCTCTAGACACCAGAGGCTTAGGAAGAAGCTTCTGTTCAGCCGGGTTCTTCCCCACACTGCTTGGGGACAGTGCTCTTTCCTTACTGGGACTCAGACCATCAACAACATAATTTCCAGGTGTAAGAGTCATATTTATGGGCACCTAGGGTGTGTCAGCCCTGGCCAGGTGCAGATAGTTGCCAGGGAGGCTATGATGAAACAAGTCAGTGGACTCGAATTATATTTGTTCAACACTTCTTAAGCAATGGCTGTGTTTAAATATTCAGAAGTTAGCAGATTTATGGGTAGATAGAAAAGGACTGTTGGAGCATCCAGGAGGGTAAAGTGCAGAGAGCAAGAGAGCAAGGGGTGTCAAATGGCATAGAGGGATACCACAAGAGAAGGGAAAAAAGCTGAGTTCCTGACCTCCTAAGATGTATCAACTCCATCTTGTTTCCATGAAAAAGGATGATACCACTTATTCAGAAGGAAACTTTCAAAGACCTTCTCATGGAAGCTGACCATACAATCACTGATGTTCCATATGAGGAGATTCAGATCCACGTGATCAATATTTAAGTCAGTCATCTATAAAATGACATTTGTAATTTGAGTAATGTCACGTTTCTCCTCAATGTGAAATGGCAATTCATCTTGTTAGTCAGATATTATTATTGACCCGTATCTCACTGCTCACTGACTCTAAGAAATGAATAGCATCTACCTACCTTTTAACTCTGTTTTTGTCATGCTGGGGATCAAACCCAGAATCTACAAAATGTTGGTAAGTAAATTTGGTAGTTGAAAAGTCACTGAGAGAACCAACAAGAAAGGTTAAAGCTCAAACTGAATCTGTGGGGTAGCCCAGCCTGCCTGCTCCTGTCCTGTGCCAATATCCATCCTCTGTTTCATGAGTCCACAGCTATGCATACACTTGCTTAACCAGAAATCAATTCTGTGTTTGGAATAGCCATGGAAGATGCTCAGGTCATTTTTCAGAGACCTCGGGATGCCAGCAGGTCTATTCTATAGCTTTGTGTGCAATGTAATAGGGTCAGTTTGACCTTCTCAACTGCAACTTTAATAAACAAATAATATCCATTTATCCATTGAATTTTGGGATTTCTGCAGATTATAAAGCTGCCAGGAGAATGGGGGTTGGGGGTGGAAAGACAGTACAGCAGGGAAGGTGCTTGCCTTGAAGATAGCCGACCCAGGTTGGATCCCCAGGATCAAAAGTGCCCCCTGAACATCGCCAGAGTGATCCCTGAGCTCAGTGGTGGGAGTAATCCCTGAGCACCTGTGAGTGTGTACAAAAAAAACAACAAAAATAGTTGCCAAAAGGTGCTTAACTGAGACAACCACCTACACAACAATAAATAACTTCAGGCTTACCAAGGATATCTGCGCATCTTTACTGAGTACAAAACTCTCTCAGACAAGCAAATAAAGAGTAAAACTGACTCTCCAACAACCAAACAGCAGCCCAGATTACACGCAATTGCAAGCGAAGAGCATTCCCAATGCAAATGCTGCCTCTGCTTATAACCTTCCCGCTAGTCTGATGACTCAGTGCTCTTGGCTACTGCTGGGAGACAGTCCAGCAGTGTGAGTTCATGTTCTGCATGTGGAAGCTGAGGTTAGATCCCCAGCACTGCATGGTCCCCCATCCATCACCAGAAGCAACCTCCAAACACAGAGCTGTAGTAGCTCTGAGGAGAGAAGAGGAAAGGGGCAAAGTCAGGAGGGATGGGAGTGGGGGAGAGTGCCACAGGTCATCAACTCCGAGTCAATGGGTCATTCAGAGAGAAAGACTTTTCTGCTGGGACTGTAGAATTGTATGCTCAACCCCGGACATTTTTATCCATTCTTTTTATAGGTTAAATATTTGAGCCAAGTGACTTCTCAAAACGAATTACGAGAGCTAGTTCTAAGCTCTCCTCAATAGTTAGGGTAACTGAGACACAGACATTGAATTAGGTGCAAAGTGAATTAGGTGCCAGAGTCAAGCAACTGTTAAACCCATGCTGGCTCCTCAAGAGCAATTTGTAGAAAAATAAGCAAATATTGAGTAAATGAATGAAAGAACCAACAAACAGGTAAATGACCTTGTGTTGACACGAGACCTATAACTAAATTTCCTTCAACTTCCTGAAAGCATCTACACAAATGTGCCTTCACTCATTTAGTCCCCATAATGAGTGAGAAAGATAAAATAATAAATAATTTTAGTATGCTCTTTTTCTATTATGGCAAGGAGCAAATATAATCTACTAATTTCTACTCTGGGTTTGCATGTTAGTGGGGCCTAGGTAAATAGCTACATTGAAAATCAGAGCATCCTGCCCTAGCTCACTGAATTGAAGCTCAGTGAGTAACATCAGGTAACTTATATAAGGCCACACAGTTGGTTAGTGATTAGTTAGGAACCAAGTCTTCTTAATATTTCGACTACTCACCTTTCACAAACTACAGAACTTCTAGAATCTGATCCCTTCTCAATCCCCCCCCCAAAAAAACCCCACCAGATTTTAGCTGAAGTTTACTAACAAATTTTCAATACCTCTTGAGTATTCCTTTTATTGAGTAATATAAATGAAATCTATTTTAGCCACTTGGGGAAATGGTAATGACGGGCAAACATTTATGTATGCATGCACTGTGAATGGAGTAATTTTTGGTTTGTCAATAAATGCTACGATAGGAAAAAGAGAAATTATTGACTTGGGGTTTGAAATAATTTTCTGTAGCTAGTCCTAGTGGACATTAAGGATAAAAATCATTGGGAATTTTGGGTGGGTATATTGGAATTAAACCAAGTGTAAATAAACTGCCATTCTGATCCAGACACAATTACGGAAGGAAGAGGTTGAGTGGATGGGCATTATGGAAATCAAGCACCCACAACAGAAAGCTCTTGAAAGCCAGCCAAGAAATGGAGAAATTGCCCAAAGAAGCTAGGAAATTGATATAAACAGTTTGGAAGAAGTGTGTGATGAGGAAATTAAATTTCAAAAAAACTATAGCAGACTGAAGGACAAACCACACATTTGTGGGGTACAGGCAATAAACACTGGACTTGATAGGAAGTTTTACTGCCAGTCTTTTAAGACTTGTTGCCAACATCTGGAGATACATCTCCAGAACAGAAAGGCAAGTTTAACAAGAACACTGAACACCATCAAACACTTAATTTGTGCTAGGTACTGTGCAGAGCGCTGGGGACAGAAGGATAAGAACGAGGGGCAGCTGACCTTTCTCCCAAGCAAGCTGTGCTTTACGACTATGAAACTGGAAGGGCAGAAAGAATTCCTTTCTCTAGCTTTTCAGAATAGGGTAGTAGCTCCAAGTCTCACGATCCAAATATATTCTATTTCAAAACCAAGGATGGGATGGGAGTTTTCAAGCAACAATGAAGCCTTCTGAGCTTCTGGAATGTTGCTGAAGAGGCACGATCTTTACCAGCTGGGAAACGTGGCTGGCCCACTGAGGGATGGGACCCTTCCACTATAAGCACAAGCCACATGCCCCGGCTTTAGTTTGACGTCTCAGCAGTTTCTGAGACCTCCAGGAGCCAAGGACGGCATGTGGTTTGTGTTGAGTTAGGAACATAAGCCTCTGCTGGGTTCTGTTGCTTTTCTTAGAAGCGGGGGCCCCCTCTCCCACAGAAGCGAACACAACACGAACAAACACAACACGTTTTAGCTTGAATCAAAACATCAGCATGCATGAGGGAGCATGTGTGTGTCATGTGTCAGGGCAGAGGAGGCTGGGGTGGAAAGCCAGGGGTGCTACACCTTCCGTTGACCAGCATCCTAGGAAGTGCTGGTGCCAGCGAATGACAAACAGCCCAAATGGCTTCTCCAGGTAGCCACAGTCGCTGCCAGGGAGGGACAACTGCCTTCAAGTGCCATGCTAAAAGTCTCATTCAGAAAAGGAGGAGGGTCCGTATTTCTATGACGAGACAGTGTATGGGGGCCTTTGCTCGTGCGGGCCCCAGTAACATCAGCGGACACACCACACATCTGTAAATATGAGTACACACACACACACACACACACACACACATTATTCCCATTTTCCTTCTGACATGTCACCGTTTTCAGGACATTAAACAAGAGCAATGTAGATAATTCTCTTTGGCATTTGCTATATGGTAGTGGTTTTTAAAACCAACTGTGTATCAGAATTTCAGTCTAGGAAGTTTAAAAACAGAAACAACAGCTGCTACGGCCCGGCCAGGGACCTGAGTGAGAACTGAGATCCCTCCCCTGTGAAGGGGCTCTGAGAAGCTGAGTCTGAGCTTTGGGACAAGGGTTGTATGGTTACTTGAGTGCCCTTGGACCCTTGGAGGATCTGTCCCCAGTGATGTCCAGAGGAAAGCCTGGCATTTGAGATTAAAAAAATTATAATATATACATACACATAGCTTGGCCTGCACATCAGAGCTTGGCAAGCTACCTGTGACGTATTTACAGTTTTTTTTGGAGGGGTTACACCCAGTGATGCACAGGGGTTATTCCTGGTTCATGCACTCAGGAATTACTCCTGCTGGTGCTTGGGGGACCATATGGGATGCTGGGAATCAAACCTGGGTTGGCTGCGTGCAAGGTAAACGCTCTACTTGCTGTGTTATCACTCCAGTTCCCCCACCCCCCGTGACGTATTTAATATGCCAGAACATATTACATATGTTCATATTATATAACAGCAACGTGCTCTTTGTGTTCCTAGAGTGAGCAGATGCCATTGGGCTACACTAGCGTGCGACAGGAACAAATGAAGATGTTACTGGTGCCCGCACGAGCAAATTGACGAACAAGGGGATGACAGTAATACAGTGATATATAGCTTGGAAATATATCAAATATCTTCCTAATAGAACATCCCTCTCATTGTGCACATGTGAGAGAAAACTCACAGGCGGTGGTGGGCCTTCTGGTAGGGTTTGAACTTCTGAAGAGAACCTTTTCTCTTGGACACAGCCACCTCTATAACACAGCATCCCAGCTTTCTTGATTTCCCCACCCAATTTTTCACTTTCCCCAGAAGTCCTCCAGGTTCTTTGCTATAAATAGGGAACGAATCCGTGGAGCTAGGAGGAATGGCCCAGGGAAGGAAAAATAACCTTCCTTTATCCCCAAGGGGCATCTTTCACTTCACCCCATGTCCAGCTAAAGGAAGCTACTGTTTAAGTTGCTCATGCCCTGGACTTAGCCGGGCACCAAGCCAGGTACCTTCTTTCGATTGCCACAAGGTTGGCACCAAGCCAGGTACCTTCTTTCGATTGCCACAAGGTTGTGGGAAGAGCCAGAAAGGCTGGTTTGCGTAGGCGAGTGAGCTGAGGTCTGGTCATGGCTATGAAACTGGACGGGTCAGAGCTGGGAAGAGGCCCAGTGACTCAGACAGGGAGGCCCAAGTGCTTAGCCACTGGGCAGGAAACGGTCAATGGGTACTGGGACGTGGCCCACGCAATAGGGCCATGGGATGATGGAGAAAGAACTGCACTGAATCTCTGTTCATTTCCCAACCAAATGTGTGTGTGTGTGTGCATGTGTGATGAGTGGTGGTGGTGGCAGTGGTGGTGTGTGTGTGTCGGGGCGGTTGGTGGGGGGGGGGGGGCGGTGAGTCCCTTGCATAAGTGGCCGCTGCCAGGAGAAGAAGAGAAAACAAAAGAAGAGATAGGCCAAGATGTGGAAATACACGCCATGCCTCTCGGTCTCATAATGCCAATTCATTCTGAGGGGGAAATGGAATAATTACTTAATTTGGGTGAATAAGGTGCTTAATTTATGTGAATAAGGTGCCAAGTGCTGCCTCTTCTTTTTCCTAACTACGACGAAGACACAACCCACCTCTAAGATGCAGCATCCCAGCTTCCCTGAATCCCACACCCCATTTTTTGACTCTGCCCAGAAGTCCTTCAGGAACGAGTCTGTGAGCCTAGGAGGGGGTGGCCAAGAGTGACGCTTTGCTCAATGCCTCCTCAGAACCTTCCCCAGACACAAGTAGCTCTCCCGCATTTACGGAAAGCTCTTGCTTTCTCAGCCCCTTTCCCAGTCACTTCCACATTAATTAGTAAGGGTATCATTTTATAAATTACAGCTTCGTATCAGAGGAAAGCAGAGTTTATCTTAATTCAGTCAGCTGTGTGAAATACAGTACCCTAATTTTAGACCGCCGGTTCTGCAGCTCCCCACGGAGCCAGAGAATGACAGGTCTTCCGGAGAGAAATCCCAGTGGGGCCCCTTGGAAGTCTCACTTTTGCCTCCAACAGCATCCCTGGTGGGGCTTGCGGAAGGGGTCCCAGGACACAGTGCCATCTTTTCCACCATTAGCAATGCAGATTGGCGCGGGAAGCCTGGGAGCAGCAGATGAAGGCAGCCCTGGTGAGCTGCAGGGCTGAAGGGAGGCCCAGCAGGAGGCTCTGGCACAGGGAGGACTCACTGGGGAGGGGAGCAGAAGTCTGGGAGGATGGTGCTAAGGCTGGCGATAAATACCAGGCAATTTCCATCCAAAAGGGGAAGCCTGAGAGTCTTGACTATGACAGGGCCACGTGAGGAGACCTCGGGAGCATTGCTGGTGGCAGGCAGGGACAGCTGGTGTGACTGCGGCTGTGGAGCAGTTCCCAGTGACAAGCAAGAGAGCCTGTCGGGACACCAAGGCAGATGCAAAGGGAAAGGACTGGACATGTGCAAAGGGCCAAGGAGGAACCCTCGCTCCATCTCTCCTCGCCTCTCATGGATGCACAGAAACATCTTTGTTCTCCTTCACGGAGCTGACATCATTGTGCACTCCGAGTGGTGAAGTAGGCTTCACTGCCTGCTTCCGACATCTGCCACGGTCTGCGCTCAGAATCAGATAATTCGTAAACTCAGGGCCTAGGAAAGGTCTAGTCGGGGTGTCCCCGGTATGCCAGAGACATCTAGACCCCTAGATAGGTGCCAGAGGAGCTCACCTCTAGAAACAACTAGAATTAGGGGGTCGGAGCAATATTACAGTGGGTCGGACACTTGCCTCACATACTGCCAACTCAACTTCCGACCCCAGCACTGTGCATGGTCCTCCAAGCCCTTCCAGGAGTGATCCCAGATGGCATAGCAAGATGTGAGCACTGCAAGATGTGCCTGCCCAGCCCCCTCCCTGACCCCACCTCAGATAAAACCCCAAACAATCAAAAGGAATGACTAAAATTAGATAATCTCCTGGACTAATACATAATACCAGACCATTCCACCAATTCAGGCCAGTCGGTCTGGGATGAGGCTCAGGCACTAGGGCCTGGGGGTGATTCAGATGTGGGGCAAGGTTGAAATTTCTAACCAATGCATTGGCATAAAGTGCAAAACTGAGCACCCTGACCACTTCCAGACTCGTGACCCTTCTGGAAATCACACTGTCTTTCACAGGAAAAAAAAAAAAAGAATGTCTGCTGGGAGGGAACCTTCAAAGAACAGTCATCCTTCTGGAGAGGGCGACCAACTTGGAAAAGGAGCTCCAGCAGGCACCTTAGGGGTGGGGGTGGGGGCTTCCAAAAGTCCCACTGCCTTCCTGGCACCTGTGGTGGCCCAATAGTGGGCACACCTCCAACACTGAACATGCATGCCACGGCACCCCTCCACTCAGGCTACTGGGACACCAGGGGGCTACCTCCAAGGAGCTAAGACTCTGGGGGCTGGAGGAAGGAAGCGCCTACTTGTCAGTTAAACAAAAGAATAATCCACGGCCCCTTCCCACTGTATACTTTCGCTGTCACCCAACAGCCCATTACCATGTCACAGCAGCGCACACCCTTCCATAGGTCACTTTGTTTAAAATGACATGGATAATGCACATGTCAGCGCGCTGACAGTCCTGGCCGTCCTTCAGAGATAAAAACCTCAAGGCAAGAGCCTGTTCTTATCTGGGGGACATGCACTGGCCTATCATCCGAGTCAGGCAGAACATGATTTCTCCAGAGAGCACTTTTTTCATTTCCTGATTTTAAGGAAATCAAATAAGCACCATTTGTCTTCATCTGAATATGCTTGACCTGCTCAAATGATGATGTCTCACATTTTATAACAGACTACATATGCTGAATTCAAATTAACGGCGGTCCAGAACAAGAGCTTTAGATCTCTCTTGGAGGCTGGCAGCAGAGAAGGAGGCAAATTCTGGGCTGGAGGGAAGAGATCCCAGTGAATACTCATGGCAGAGTTCTGAAGCAAAAGCCGCAAGCACCAAGAGTCTGGGGAGATTCGCTCAGGGCAACTGGGAGCCAGTGACATAGGGTCAGTCTGTGCCAACTGGGGGTCAGTGACACAGGGCCAGTCTGTGCCAACTGGGAGCCGGTTACACAGGTGCCCAACCAAACAGGAACCATAACATTCAGGTAACTTTTGGAAATATACAAGATAAGGGTCAAAGCAGAAAGGAAGGTGGCTTGGGAGAATGGGCAGGCTAGAAAGAAAGACCAAACAGACAGACAAAATCCTTGGTGGGTTTGAAGGTCACTTTACCAGGCTGGGATCCACGCTTCCGAAAGCTCAAAAATCGAGCTGTTTTTCTTGATCCATGTTGAACTGGATACACAGAGGCTGGTGGTCATCAGTTTTGAAGCAGAGTATGTGCCTGCTGGAAGCACTCGCCCCCCCTCCCATGAACGTCCCCCCCCCAATGAGAAATAAACGGCCCCCTCCACCTCCTCCAGCCCATGAAGAAATTTCTAGACACATACTTTTGACATTTCTACCGAGAAGGCCTTTAGGTACACAAAAATATCAGGAAGAAGCACATGGGTTAGTTGAAGACAGATCAGAAAACTATTACAATAAACCATTTCCTTTTCGGAGATCTGCCAGGTGTAAACTCAGTGTCACAGGAAGGCAAAAGGCTTAATTACTGAAATGGTGTAAATATGGCAGATAACGGTGTAAATAAAGTAAATAAGGTAAAAGGCTTATTTATCGAAACAGTGGACTTCCCCAGTTAAGCATGGCATTTCTTATCACGTTACTGCTGTGTGCACAAAATCCATCTTCCCATGAGGCTGGCATGCAGTTGGCACCCTCCACCCCGCAGCTGGCTGTGGGAAAGAAGCACACTGCCCACACTGCGTTAGGGGCTGTGCCCACCAGGGGGTCTTACCTTCTCTTCTGGGTCGCTGTCACTGTCACACTGCAAAGAAAGACAAGAAAATAAGGGTTAGTTCAAAAAAACGAGCACCTTTGTGCTTTTCATTCTGGGGGTGGGGTGGGGAAGAGTAAGATCAGTTGCGGGCACGGACAGCGCTGCCTGAGTAAGAAGTCAAGAACTGCAAATGGGAGACGCAGGTGCCCAGAGGCTGCTCCGTTGCGTTCATGCTGTGCTCCCATGGTTGTTTCTGTGGTCAGTCCTGCACGGTACTAGCTGTGCAGTGAGGAGTCGTAGCCACTGTGGCAGGCCAGAGGGCACAGCACTGAGGAGCCAGTTGGGCCATGGGATTAGAGTGAATCGAGATCATTCAGCGGGATTCAGAGCAAAATCAATGTCTTATCGGAAATGTTGAACTCTCAGCTGCCATGAACGGCAACTTGTCTCCTGGTGCTTCTCCAGAGGCGTCATGGTAAGCCTCAAGGCGGTGCACGCTCTCCTCTCTCAGAAAGCAGAAAGCAGCGCAGACAAGCTCACCATCTGAGGGGGGCTGTCCTTTCTAAGGCTCAGAGAAAACACGCTAAGACAAGACTTGGCAGCATAATAAACCAACAAGGAGAACAAAAGAAATAGGTTTCAGGACCTCACACACACACACCTCCTATCAAACAGATCCCAAATCCCAACTGTTTAGCCGGGGCTTGGGGGTCACCAGAGAATGAAGGCCAAGTCAAAGCGTTGGGTTTCTTGTTGGAAATAAAGGAGGGATTTATGAAATACATGATGTTTTTCTTGTACCGAGAGTGGTTCAGTGTCAGGTATTGGATTTTGATGAAAACTTGTGTCTTGTTAGAGTTGATGCTCGGCAGATAAATGCCTCCCTTCTTTCACTCCAGTGCTCAGCTAGACAGAAATTCCATCAAGACCTGGTCCTTACGTAGCCTCACTCAGCAGTGGAGTAAGTGGGGCAGAGACACTGCAGTGTGGGTGTGTGGGAACACGGCTGGGTTGATCCAAAGGACACTCCCTCCAGGCAGAGGAGAGGCAAGGGCACAGCGGGCACAGAGGCCACCGAGAGACCAGGCTGGCAACTGGAACACTATGGCAGTCAGCAGGGTGCAAGGCCTGAGAAAGGCATGACCAGATGGCAGAGTAATTCTGAAGGTAGGCGCAACAGGACCTCATAACGCGCATGGATGTGGGGAGCAAGTAAGAGGGATGAGTCTCGGACGATGCCAAGGTTTTTAGTGTGGCCACCTGGACATGGTGGCTGACAGTGCTCTGAATAGAAGACATACATTTGCATCTACGGCAGCAACTGCTGGCCTGAGGGCCACTCCTAACCCCTTCTCCTGACACCGAGAGTTTAAAAACATTCCACATCCTCTTTCCCAACTTCCTGAAGTTGTGGCTGACCCTAAGGCCCGTCTGGGGCTGATACTTGAGGTAATGTCTGCTGAGAGTTGTGGAAAAAAACATCCTCAAAAGTGGAGAGAAGGCCTAGAGTCGGGGCTTTATGCTGGAGAGGCTGCCTCACACGTGTGAGTTTGCAAGTGTTATTCTGGGGTGACAACTCGGTGTGTGATTCTGGTACATCACTGCCATCACCAAAACAACCCAGGGAAAGAGAAGCAACAGTATTTACTTGTTTGAGGGCCACACCTGGTGGTGCTCAAAGCTTACTCCTGGCTCTGTGTTCACGGATCACTTCTGGTGGGGTTCAGGGGACCATGTGGGATGCCAGGAATCAAACAAAGGTCAAGTGCATGCCATGCAAGTACCCTACCAGCTGTACTATTGCTCTGGTATGGGGTGGGGGGACATTTTTTTTTATTACAAAAAATATTTTTTTTAAAGAAGAAAACAAGGAAACCTTGGCCTCTTAACTTGGAACATAGTCGGGTAAGGATGAGGTTTTGCAAATAAGGCATGAAAGACTTAATGCAAAAAACAAAACAAAACAAAACAAACAAACAAAAAAACACAAGACTGTGAGGTTCCGAGAAGGAGCTAATGAGCCCATCCCGGGCAGCCTGCCTCTGACTGTCTTCGCTCTGGCATCAATAACTCAATTCATTGCTAACACCACTGTTAGAGAGCTTTCAGCGGACAGTCCAGAAACCTTCTCCCAACGGACAGCACAATCCCGGGAGACACAAACAGGATAGAGCATGCTTTCTCGGTAGCAGAAACACTTAGGAACTCACACTTCATCCCGACAGACCAAAGGGTTCTTCACTGTCCACTTTCCCTTTAGTTCCTCAGGGCCGTGGGCTAAGCCAGTTTTCCGGGACATGGTTTAAACCAAGTACAACCACAATTCCCTCAACCGCCTTCCATCCTTGGATCCCCCAAACCTCCTATTCTTTTTCTTCAAGAGTTTCTCTAGCATCATCAGTCCCATAAACCAAGAAAGCAAGTGAGGGGGTCGGGGCGGGAGAGAAAGGCTTTGAAGGCCTAGAACAGCAGATGGATGAAGAACAACAGTACTCCTGACTGTGAATCCTCCATGGCCTTTAATTAAGTCTTCCTTGAGGTCCCAAAGTTCCGGGCACACTTTCAAGAGTAACAAAGCATCGAGGAGGGGTGTGGAGGAGGGAAGAGCATTTTGCCAGGCAGGCATATTTTCCCAGATGCTCACAGCTTGCCTGGTGAGGTAAGCAGTGACAGCCGAAGGCTGTGCCATAGCATTTGCCCACATCCCTGACGGCGGGGGCTGGAGGAGAAGGCAAGCTGGGGAAGAATCACCATGGTCCTCCCCCGCCCCCAATCCTAGCAGCAGTATGTCCCTGGGAATGGTTATTTCTATCAAAGTGTTAAGCTTCCTGCTTTCCAACAGTCCAGTTCTAATTTCAAGGTCCACTTAATTCTGCATCAAGTAATTACTGATATACCCAGAAGCACCTTGTCTCCAGAGTTAAGCATATGGTGAAGAACTGAGACCTACTGGTATCCATTATGGAAGCAGCACGGATGCCAAGCCGATTAAAAATGCTCAGGCTCCCCACACAACATGCCGGGTGAGTGACAGCTCCTCGACAAGGCCAGTCGCGGAGTCTGCCAAAACAGTCTCTGCTGCACTGGGGCCCACATGGCGCGCTGCGAAAACAGTTCCATTTCTGGTATTAAATTCCCATACTGACCCGAGGACTTTGCCGTGAGCTCAGCAGGAGCGCACCATCCAATTTACAGCTCCGCTCTCTGGAGCCTCGAGTGCCAGCCCCTGGCAGAGACGAATGATGGTCAGCCCCTCCAGCTCATAAATTATGCAAAGGCAATAAATGCACTCAGCAAACAGCGCCGAGCGTTTGCCTAGCCTGGCTCCTAACACACTCTGTAAAAAGCCAGAAGCTCGACACATACAAGAGGTCTATTCCACTCATAAAGGGGGTTTGTTGACAGCCCCAGACGGAAGGCAAGCCACAGTCCTGAGGAGTCTTTCTGCTTCGCTGGCAGCAGTTTATGGGCCTGCTTTATGAAAAAGGGAGGCTGTTTTATAGAGTCGGTGCGGGCAGGACTCAGGGTCTCGAATTCACATTGAACACACTGTACGGCTTTCACACCGCAAGTTCAAGATGTTGCGGATTGGGGACCAAATGACTTCAGGTCTCGAAAGGTTAAAAGAAGAGGTGTCTGCTCCTCCGGTCCCCAGACCCCCACTGCAGCTCTGAAGAATCCGCATGGAGCTACCTCCTGACTCAGGTTTCTGTCGTGCCGGAGGTCGGCCAATGCCAAATGCAGAAATGGGGTCCCGGATGATTTGACCATTTTAAAGCATTCTGACATCGGGGGTCCTGCACTGGTTAATCAGCAAACAGGCTACATGCTAACAACCAGCCCATGGTGACAGGGCGCTCCCCAGGATGTGATCTCACTGCCCTTTGTGAAAAGCTGGAAATATCTGCCTCCATTGGAAAAGCAAAAAAATAAAAAAGGCACAAGTAAGTAGCCCTTCCACCATGGGCGGGAAGAGTTCTTGGTCATTTGGCCTTCAGACAAAGAAAGGCAGCAAGCCACCACAACCAACATGGGATAGAGGAGGCAGGGAACCCAAATTAGAAAGGCTCTAGGCCCAGAAGCCCCTCCAGCCTCTCCACCCCTCTCCCTGTCCCCTCTTCACTCTGGTCTTCCACAGGAGATGCCCGTTGAAGACCCCTTCTTCCTTTCCCTGTTCCCAGACTCTTTAAAACAATCAGCTACCCAAGGTTGTTCCCCTTTACAAAGTGATCCGGATTTATTGAACACATTTTAAAAAATTACCCCCAGACCTACCATCCATGAAGAAACACTGTGAACACATTTGTAGAATTTTCTTCTTTCTTTCCAACCGTTCAATAAAGGAAGCCTAGAAATCCTCTTTACCTTTTACACACACATATTGAGAGATGTAAATGAGGCTGTACTATTTTGTAATCTGCTCCCATTTTCATATGTGAAATAGGTTTATGAGTAGGATTTGCCTTTTTATGTGAAATTAAGTCTACAGCATAATCTAGTGTATGGATCATAAGTGATCCATAAACTCCCTTGCGCTGGGTACTGGGACAAAGCAAAACCAGGCTTATTCTGTCTCAGTGCCCTTTCATGTCCATTCTGTTTCTGCATAACCTTTAATGTCACTCTCCCGAGCTATGCTTGCAGTTTAACTATTCCTGTCTGATTTCCACAAGTCCCTAAAGTTTCCCTTGGCTTCATCTACCACTTAAATGTTGAGGCTGGAAATTTGTCCAGCTTTCTGACTTTGGGAAGGCCATTTGAACCCTCTCCACCTAAATTCTCTACATCTGTGAAATTTAGGCAGCCACTGTGAAAGATAAAATGAATGAATCTATGTAAACATCTCACAAAATGCACGGTACAGGATATTTACAGACAGAAAATATTAACCATTGTTTTTGTTTGTTTGGGGACCACATTCTGCGGTGTTCAGAGTTTACTTCTGGAAGGACCTGGGACACCATATACTGTGTCAGAGATCTCAGAGATTGAGCCTGGGTCAGTAATGTGCAAAGCAAAGAAATGCCTTACTCACCTGTGCTATCTCTTTGGCCCCAATATTGCCTACTGTTGACAAATATTTCTGTTGTGATATTTGTGATGACTTCTTCTTGAAGTCCCCCAACACCTCAGACTCAGACATCCATCTAAGTTTGGAATCACCATCTTTTGCTCCCCCTACATCTGCCCCCTTCCTTACTGTTGCTTTGTTCAAGGCACCCCCATGCAACCTTTTAATCATCTATGTGAAGAAGTCTTATCTTCCATGCCATCCTTAGTCAGACCTAATTCCTCTCTAACATTAGCCATCCTTCCTCCTAAATATTCTCGCTCTCTATGGCCATGGTGGTTGCTTGAGTCTGAGATTCAGTTGGTACAAGAAGCTGATGACTGTTTTCCAGGGTCCAGGGTCCCTTCTGTATCTAATCCAAGTCAGATAAAAAAAAAAGACCCCCACCTTTCAATCTGATCAAGACACTTAAGGGCAATGAAAACTCTCCCACTGTTTCCAGTTCTCCCGCTCCCAACTTCTCAATTCACCTGACACAGTGCTTCTCAAGCTCTCCATTTCTGTTTTTTCTTTAATTTTCAGGTATACTGTGTGTGAATTAATACTTCTGTCACCATCACTGTCATCCTGTTGCTCATCGATTTGCTCGAGCGGGCACCAGTAACATCTCCATTGTGAGACTTGTTGTTACTGTTTTGGGTATATCGAATACACCATGGGTAGCTTGCCAGGCTCTGCCACGTGGGTGGGATACTCTCGGTAGCTTGCTGGGCTCTCCGAGAGAGACGGAGGAATCGAACCCGGGTCGGCTTCATGCAAAGTAAACGCCCTGCCTCCCGTGCTATCGCTCCTGTCGGCTCTTCCTATCATTGTGAAACAGAATTCACCAACTGCTTATATTTTTTTAAGAAAATGAATAACTGTATTACCTGCCCATAATTTAAAAATGCAATGTAAAGAATGCAATTACAATAGAATTTAGATACTATACTTTTGTCAAATTCTGTAATATTTAGATACTATACTTCTATAAAATTCAATAAAAATGAAATTACAGGGGCCAAGGAGTGAGCACTGGGTTAGGGGCCTGACTCTGGCCTGGCCTCTTAAGTGTTACCACCATAGCCTTGGAGATCCCACAGTGCAGGCACTGCGGGCTGAGAGCAACCTCAGGCCATGGCATTGAACTGTCAGGCCCAGTGGCATTTTTAGGAAAGGCCCATGAGACCTGTTGACATGCTCGGGAGCCCCACCCAAGAAATCGATAGGAAAAATACATAAACATAATTGTTGTACATATTATTTAAAATAGAAAAGAAATGTAATGCAAATATATACTTGTAAATAATATTATATGTAGTACATACATATAAACATACATGCTATATTGTATGTAATACATCATATAAGTTAAATATGTAAGGCATACATAAAATTTGTCTTTTTACAAATTAGCAGCAAAGACTGTAGTACTGTAGTCCTGTTGTTCATCGATTTGCTCAAGCGGGCACCAGTAACATCTGCATTGTGAGACTTGTTGTTACTGTTTTTGGCATATCGAATACACCACGGGTAGCTTGCCAGGCTCTGCCATGTGGGCGGGATAGCTTGCCGGGTTCTCTGAGAGGGACAGTATGTAAATGTATACAGAAACATAGTTGGATTTAAGATACTGCAGTAATGAACTGGTATCAAAGTACCCAGGGTTACGGCCTGGCCACACCACTCTCAAGCTAACTAGTCAGTGACACTCCCTCCTACCTGGTCTCTTAACAGCCCCCTGCCCCAGTCACACCCACGTATACCCAGTGATTTCCTCTCCTATCTCTGTGTTGAATCATTCCCTCCTCCTAGAACTCAACTCCTCCGAGTGCCTGCCTAAAAAAAAAAAAACTTCAGTTCGCCTGTAAAAACACAGCTCCCCTACGAAAGCGGCTAATTATCTTCCAGGAAGAATTAATTGCGTCCTTCTCCATCCCTCAAACAGTGATGCTTTCCTTGCTTGTCACAATATTCTTCTGTGCTAGATGGAGAAGTCCATGTAGGTAAGGGCAAGAGCCTTGCTCTCTGACTGTACTAAGGCTTTGGGCAGAGTGCTAAATCCATCTCACTCTTTAGAATTTTCACAACCATGGTGGAGTCCATGCAGTGTAAGAAACATGTGACTGAAGAGTCAAGCGATTCCAAACAAAGATAGCATAAAGTGTAATGACTCACTGGACTGCTCAACACGAAGCTGGAGGGACGTCTGGATATACCAGGAAGAGTTAGAACAGTTAGAGGAGCCTGGCGTTGAGGCACAGAAGAAAATATCTTCCATTCAAGAGTCCCAGAAGTAAGTAAATAAGATGAGTATTGTATTTTCTCAAAAATAAACACGTCTCCTTTCTGTCTGGGAAGCTGGCTATCTGTGTTCTACATTTCTCACCCCAACTGAAAGCAGTCAGGGTCCGCAATACCTCTACTTTATTCAGAAGGAAGGGAGAAGATGGGATTCTAGGCATCTCGTGATAAAATGCATTCTTAAGCAGAAAGCGGCAATCATTGAATATATCACACACAATGACATTGAGGAGGGCACTGCTCTCTATTCTGCTCAATGGACCTTGCTGGGACAGTTATTTCACATCTCAAATCCATTTATCACTGCCACCAAAGATGTCAGGGCTGAGCACCATCAGTGAACAAAGTTATTTTATTCTTCCTCCCGCCGAAAGGAAATGAGAGGAAAATGAGGGAGAACCCCAACTTGTAAACGACAGCATCTAACATCAAGTATGATTCCACTTTGCCAGTGACAAAACAAATCAATTCCCCTTTGGGGCGGGCGGTTTATCTAAGACCGTAAAGACATTGTTCACCTCAAAGTAATTTCAGAAGAAGCCGCCTGCAGAAAACAGGACACTCATTTTCTTATTTAAGGAAGGGAGGTAGTGACACGTGACAAATACAAGTCACACCAGCACCTTCCCATCTGCCTCATTCCTGGAACCTGAAAAGAGGGGCTGCCACTTTGGGCCACAGCAGAACACTTGGATATGATCTGTCTGGTGGATCTGTGAAGTCCCCATTTCAGCAGTGCGGGCGCTGCTCTCTTACACAGTTAGGCTTTGAGAGCCCTTGAATAAGAAACAATTATTTTCATCTTGAAAATGGTTTGAGGTCTTCTCACTGAGTTTAAAAATGGTATCATGGGCCACTCCTCCCCTTTATGGCAAGTCTTTATGTCTGATCAAGTAAAACCACCTGGTAAAAATGAAAGTCTAATCATAAGATCCATGTGACTGAAACAGATTGAGACGAAAATAGGGCCCCAGATATAGCTTGGCAATAGGGCACATATTCAGTCTGCCTGAGGTCCTGAGTTCGATTCCAGATAACCCAACAGCAACAAAACCATGAGGATAAAGCTCCTGTAGGTCATAAAGTGAGCACATTTGAAAATAAGAAAAGATATGAAGGGTCTATCAATCTTCAGGTGTTCAGAAGGAATAACCAAGACCAAACTTTCAAAAGCTTCTGAAATTCTATACTGGAACCTTCTATTTCTACATGAGGAGTTCTCTGGCACTATTTTGCAGGTCCTAAGTTTAAAGTGTCCAAAGCTCTTATCTTGTGTGGTCTGAGGGTACCTTCCAGGGTTGCTCAGGGGAGTACACAGTTTCCTGCAGTAAATCAATCAAAAGATCCTACCCTATCCCAGGCCTCCCACTGAAAGTACAAATAAAGGAACTGAAATCAAGTTGTTCAAGACTTAAGTTTTTTTAAGGATGGAGAGATAATCCAGTGAGTAGTAAAGGCATTTGCCTTGCAGATGGCTGACCCTATTTAATCCCTAGCTCTCCCCACCCTCCTACCTTGTATAGTTCCCCGAGCACCACCAAGAGTGATACTTGAGAACAGCCAGGAATAAGCTGTGGGGACAGCTGGGTGTAGCCCCCAAACCAAACGAAACCAACCAACCAAACAACAACAACAACAACAACAACAAAACAAGTTCTAAAGCTCTAGAGCTCAAAATAAAAATTTGGGGTGGCATCAAAAAGAACAAGAACCAGTGCTGGCGGAGGTGTGGGGAGAAAGGGATCCTCTTTCATTGTTGGTGGGAATGCCAACTGGTCCATCCTTTTTGGAAAACTCTATGGGCATTCTTCAAAAAACTAGAAATTGAGCTTCCATATGACCCAGCAATACTTCTTCTGGGAATATATCCCGGGGGTACAAAAAAGAAAAGTAGAAATGACATCTGCACCTGTATGTTCACTGCAGCATTGTTCACAATAGCCAGAATCTGGAAATAAGCTGAGTGCCCAAGAACAGATGGCTGGTTAAAGAAACTCTGGTACATCTACACAATGGAATACTATGCAGCTGTTAGGAAAGATGAAGTCATGAAATTTGCTTATAAGCGGATGGACATGGAGAGTATCATGCTAAGTGAAATGAATCAGAAAGAGAGGGACAGATGTAGAATGACTGTATTCACTTGTGGAATATGAAATAACATGAGTCTAACACCCAAGGTCAGTAGAGACAAGAGCCAGGAAGATTGCTCCACAGTTGGAAGCCAGCCTCATGAGCTGGGGGAAGAAGGCAGCTGGGATGGAGAAGCGATCACTAACTCAATGCTGGTTGGAGGAATCGCTTGGGATGGGAGATGTGTGCTCCAAGTAGATGAAGGACCAAACATCATGGCCCCTCATTATCTGTATTGCAAAACATAATGCCCCAAAGTAGGGAGAGAGTAAGAAGAAAATTCTCTGCCATAGAGGCAGGGGGAGGGGGAGGGTGGGGATGGCAGGAAGGATACTGGGGACATTGGTAGCGGAAAATGCACACTGGTGGAGGGATGGGTGTTTATCATTGTGGGACTGAAACTCAATCATGAAAGCTTTGTAACTGTATCCCACAGTGATTCAATAAAAAAAAAATGGGGGAGAGGTGGGCCTCCCAAGCAGGACTGAAGGATAGGGAATACCTGGCCTGCAAAACCTGCAGTTCAGTGCTAGGGCTGAGCATGGGGTGTGGCTCAGATCCTGTGGACAACCAGGGCCACCCTGGGGTGCATGGGGCTCCCAGAGCTGCACCAAGCGATGCTATGGGTCTCAGGGACTCCACTCAAGTGATGCTTAGGAGGTGTCTGGTTCTGGGACTCCTGGTTCAGGTGCACGCAAGGCCTGTCCCTAACCCCTGTACTATCTCCCCAAACTCACAGATTGTTTCATAGTGTTTTCTTACTCACTGCTTTGGAACCCAAATCCAGGTCTGTTTCACAAACCAATATGTATGCTGTATATTTCCACTTAGCTCATTAAAATATTGTTGGGCTTTTGGAAGTAGGGGAAGAAATAAACATTTCACAAATTTTTCAGAGTTCAGCATTTCTTTTCCCCCTTAGAAGAAAGGAAGTCACGTTTTGCCAAGTATAAACATACATAAAAATTTATTTTAAACCCAGAGCCCACAAGCCTCAGTGGTTGCCAAAATGAGAAAAATGAGTTCCTTGTCCAAAGGTATAACTGCCAGTCCAGGGCCCAGTGATTTGTAAATGCTCTCTCTCTCTTAAGCTTAAGAAACAGATCCTTTGTCTCTTCGTCATTGATTTACTGATTCAGAGTTGTCAATAGCATTAATCCACACCTGCCTGGGGACCGATTACAAAGGACTTTAAAGACGTGTCAAGCGAGCATCCTGAGACCACGGTGTTACTACCTTGGATGGGTCCTATTGAGACTCCCCGCCCCCCCCCCCCCAAGGCTCCAATCACAGATACTGACTCCACAGGGTGGGAACTGAGGCCCCAAACTGAAGTCTGGTTCTCTGTCGCGTCCGTGTGAGCCAATAAAAGCCAAATTTGCTGATGAGTAAAAAGAAAAAGTCTGTTATGGGTTAAAATAATACAAGAGTCTATTTTTTCCGCTGTGTTGTGATCCATAGAAATCACCCTGAGCCTTTTCCCTTTCTTCTCTGCCTGGGAAGCCAATTGCTTTGATTGCAGTGATATGAGCTAGCTAAAATGACTTGCCCTTGCTTGTGAGGCAAATGGAACATGCTAATAGAACTTATCGCATTACCCGATGCAAAAGTGCCATAGCTCATTACTTTAAGATAAAAGGATATCATTGCAGACGGCAAGCAGAATTGACTTTCTGAGGCCCGACTTGATGATGATTTAATCAACTGCTCTCTTTCACTTCTCATCTCTGCGCCTGTCGGTTTCACAGGTGCCGTTAAATGAGACACTCAGAAAGTGAGCGGAGGGAAAGAAATTGCTGTCATTACTTTTCAAGAAAGGAGGTATGCAAATTTTCGACAGAAAGATTGCGTTCATAATGGGCCTGGTAAAATACAAGGATCATGCTTGACAGGTGAGGGCAAGCCATTTGTATGTCCTTAAAGCGGAGCAACCATCCTCGTTTAGAAATGTGCTTGGTAAGAGAAACTACAAATGAGAGGCCGGACCCAGCCCAGGAGAGGCGGGGGTGGGATCTATGGGGTTGTCCAAGAGGGTCAGAGTTCCGGAAATGGGGGAACAGGGGTGGGAGATGGGTGCTTAGAGTGCTCACGAGGCCAAAGATGAGCAGATGTGCAGGCAACAAAGTGAAGTAGCTCTTCATGGGAGCTAAAAAGGCTGCGACCGGCTGTCAGAAAGCCAAGCTTCCGGTCATTCCCGTCTAAAGGTTTTCCTGGGTGGGAAAGGACAGGCCCTCTAGCAAGACACTTACCCTCTCTGTGCCTCAACTTCGTCATCTATCAGATGGGGATACTGACAATATCTACTCAGAGATTCCCAGACTGAGTTGGCCTCCGACTCCCTCCCTTTTCAGAAAAGATAGATCATAGCAGCGTACCCTTAAAATCTATCTTCTTTAAATAAACAGAAAGTGTCCCGTAATTGCACTTAAGGCTACTGGGACCTCGCACTCCATTGTTCCAGAACACCTCAGGGGATGATTCTTCATACTTTGGGAAACCCTGACCTATGGCTTAGGGTAATCTAGAAGACTCGCTAAATCACTGTCACTGTCATCCCATTGCTCATCGATTTGCTTGAGTGGGCACCAGTAACGTCTCCATTGTGAGACTTGTTGTTACTGTTTTTGGCATATCAGATATGCCACGGGTAGCTTGCCAGGCTCTGCCATGGGGGCGAGATACTCTCGATAGCTTTCTGGGCTCTCCGAGAGGGGTGGAGGAATCAAACCCGGGTTGGCCGTGTACAAGGCAAACGCCCTACCTGCTGTGCTATCACTCCATATATAAAATATATAAAATAGATACTTAGGTATCACTGAGAGGCTAAAAATAGTGCTGACACCTGACACAGGGCCTGACACTCAGAGATGGAGACACTGGCTTGTTCATCCATTCTTTATCGGGGCTGCATTTTCAAGAAGTCTGGGTGCCAGGTGCTGGGAATCTAGGTCCCTCTAGATGAAAGTCCCACACTACCATGCTGATTTCCCTTCTAGAAGCCTGACTTCCGTGGCAGAGCGTGACCTCATCCCTGGAGTCACCACAGGGGTCCCCTTGAGACTCAAGGACCCTAACAGATGCCCAATCACAAACTGGTGATTCTTCACTCCATCCTCTGCCCCCCACACCCCACATTTTGACTCTGCACAAAGGGTATCACCCTTTGAGGATGCTCCTCTCCGCCTAGGCAGGAAGTATCTGTGTGTCGCTGGAACTTCAGTCATGGGTGGGTCCCAGCCGGGCAGGGAATGCAGCAACCATCAAGCACCAGTGGGCTGGCCTCAATCACCTTCTTGAAGGCAGAATGAATCTCAATAGATTAAATGATCAGGGTAGAGGGAACAGAGGTGGCTTTTTTTTAAAAAAAATTCACTTTGCCTTCAATAGGTAATTGTACTATTTTCTCCAACACTCAGAGTAAAAAGCATCTTTCTTGAAGTACCCGTGACTCGAGTTCCTTTCCCCCAGGTAATGAAGCTGCGGCAAACCATGCTCGCTTCCTGCGTCGTCTTCATCGTCTTCAGCCGTGAGATTCTGAACCAAGCTCTTGCATCCGTGATAAGTGGCATCTCCATGGTGTCCCCCAGGCAAAGGGCTGCAAAGCTCGGAGCTCTTCGCAAAAGCCTCGCTTCCTGAAGTGCGTGTAGGTCTTTTCTCTGCAGCGTGGGGATGGGAAGTTGGCTGAGAGCACCAACGCCAGCTATGAGCTATCAGTCACTAAGTAAGTGTCCTGATGGCCCTGTTACCAGCCCTCCCGATGGAGGAAAGTTAATGGAAGCTTCCCAAGGCAGAGGCAGCCCTGGATTGGGTTTCTTCTCCAGAGTCCGTTCCAGGCCCGCAGGATGTCCCACCTCACTCTCCCCACGTGACAGAAACACCCGACAGTTGCTCTCCTCCTTGACAACTTGGCAACATGGCCGCCCCTGGAGAGAGGCAAGTCTCCAAGGAGCAGCAGAAGCAGCCAGACTGTCCCATTTTTCCTCTCCATCAATTCCACCAAGGGGGTCTAGTACAGCGCCTGGTTCATCTGCAGTTGACATTCTGATCTGTCCATTTAGCAACCAGACGATCTTGGGAAAGGCTTTTTAAATCCTCGAAGACCAGCTCTGATTTTTTTTTTTAACTTGGAAATGAGAATGATATGCACTCAAGATTTTTGTGAAAATTAAGACAGTGGAAGCACTTGAAAACATCGAGGAAGCAGTACTAATCGCTTTTTATCTTTTTGCCCAGTTCTTTTGTGAAAAATATTATATCACACAGAGAAATGATGTAACTTGATAGTCATTTAAATCTTGGGTTGCTTTATCATTTCATTGCCAGAGGGAAAATCATATTCTGCAAGGCTTTCTTCCCCCGAGGTGTCTAAAGACTTGATACTATGCTATACAAAAACAGAAACAACCCAAATAAACAAAAACAGAAACCCTCGTTCCTTCTCACTGAGGAAAACAACATAAATATTTCTGGTAATGAGTGTTTTACTTCACTGATAAAATGCCAACTAAGCAAGACATCTGAATTTAATTTTCTCAGTGTGTTTGGTTTCCTGATTCACATTTTGGGGTGGATGTAACCTGGACTTAATCTTTCGTCAAGTACCATCAGTAATCAGTATACAGGAACTAAAGTAAAATGCACCTATCGAAGATTTGAGACTAAACCTGCAGTTAAGGCATAGTGCTGTGATGACAAATGGGCTCTTTTTTTATGAAGATGTTCATTCAAGTTCAAATTGGCAACAGAGACACATCTGGAATGGCAGACAAAATGAAAAGCAAAACCTTACAAGATTATGGGGCAACTAGGATGCTCGCCCTTCTAGAGCCTTGTCTGACATTCTGACCAATCAGAATTAGGAGCTCAGGCCCAGATCTCTCAAGCCTTCTCAGGATGTGGGGGTGAGAGGTTGGGGCTGAGTCCCCACCGTGCCCAAAAGACTCAGCGCTCCGATGCCATGTGAAAATGAAGCAGCTTCATGACTGATTTGGAGACTCACCTGCAGTTGAGTAGTCCCAGCAACAAAGCTCCTGGAATACACAGCTGCATGGTGACCATGAGATCCCTCCAAACTTCACATACCAACAGCTTTGTTGTGTAGGAGCTCACTAAGCTCAATCAGTGAGAACAGTAACCCGGAAGACTCAACTGGCACCCAACAGAGCTCAGTAAATCCTCATTGACTTTAGTAACACCACTAGGAGATGTATACTGTGACAAGCAATGTAAACTACAGTTTTGATTGTGTGTGTGTGTATGTGTCAGCTGGTGGGGCAGGCGTGGGGGTGGGTAGGAAACCAGGAACATGGGTGGAGGGAAGGTCATACTGGTGGTGGGATGGGTGTTGGATCATTGAATACCTGAAACAACTGTAATGTGAATGTGAAGCAGTTTGTAAATCCTGGTGTTTAAATAAAGTCCCAAACATTTTTGAAAAAGAACACAAGAAAATAAAAAGAATTGGGTACTACTTGGTTACTTCTCTACAAGACCTATTCAAAGACTAAACTAACAAAATCAAGCAACAGAGTAACCTTGGGAAAGGATCAAACTTCCCAGATCATTTATTTTGGTAGTTGCAAAAATGAGAGATGACTGAAAGAATATGAAGAATAGTGTGCACTATTCTTGGGGTCACTTGCCTTGGGGGTCTGGGGTGCGTAGGGAAGTGCCTGTTCCTCCTTCCACTTGGCTAATTTCCAGCATCTCTAGGATTGTGGTTAGTCTCCCTAAATACATCTTGGAGTCTAATATATGTCTAAGTTTAGCCAAATTAGCACATAGCATTTTGACAAATACATGTGGAAGAATAAAATCGCAGACTCTGCTGGTAAAAATATCTGAGCAAAGGTGTCCTGAAAACCGTGGAGATCAAGAACCCTAGAGTGGTTGGTGAGATGGATCCGGCGATGCTAGAAATGGAGCTATCTCACAGAAAGAGAAGGAGAAAGAGACGTACACACTTCGAGGTGAAAGGAAATCCTAAGGAAACAATACCAGACAGTTGGAAACAGCTGATTTTAAGGTTGATATTTATTTCTTTCCAGCCCTGGAGCGATAGCACAGTGGGTAGGGTGTTTGCCTTGCACATGGCTGATCTGGGTTCGATTCCTCCGTCCCTCTCGGAGAGCCTGGCAAGCTACCGAGAGTATCTTGCCCGCAAGGCAGAGCCTGGCAAGCTCCCCGTGGTGTATTCAATATGCCAAAAACACTAACAACAAGGCTCACAATGGAGACATTACTGGTGCCCGCTTGAGCAAATCGATGAGCAATGGGATGACAGTGATACAGTGGTTTATTTCTTTACCTAGGAAGGTTGGGCCACACCAGAAGTGCTCAAGGATTACTCCTGGCTCTGTGCTCAGGGATTACTCCCTGCAGTGTCTGGGAACTGTATGGAATGCAGGGACTGAATTAGGGTCAGTCATGGGCAAGGCGAGTGCCTTAGCCCCTATACTAGCTCTATGATCCCAAAGTGTATTTTTTTCAGGGGGTGGGGGTGTGTTTGGACCACACTTAGCAGTATTCAGGGTCTATTTCTAGCTCTTCGCTCAGGAGTGACCACTGCAGGACTCAAGGGACCATATGTGAGCTGGAGATTTAAACTGGGGTTGGCCACATGCCAGGCAAATACTTTAACCCTGAACTATCCCTCTGGCCCTTAAGGTCACTCTTTAAAGAAAAGCAGAAAACAAAATCCCATGTGATTTCACTTGACAGTTCATTCAATACAAGCCAAGGGAAGTCACTGGAACTGAGTAAGGAAGGAAATGGGTATTTTTGTGTGTGTGTGTGTTGCTGAGGATCACTGATCTCATTATGGTTTTCCCAGCAACTAGATTTCTGTTTTCTTTCTTAAAAGACTCAAGATAATGAAAAGAGTAGCAAAAGGGAACAGAAACATGGCTTGAGACTAACCCATTAATAAATGTTCAGAGGTGGTTCCCCCAAATCCATTGGCATATCATTCCGTAGGATCCCCAAATGAATTCCTCTTTCTTCTCTCCATTAGGAACTTCCCTTCAATTTCTCCCCTCTTTGAACTCATCAAGTCCGTAACTGGAATTTTAAATTGTACATAACAAGACTCTGTATTTTAGGATGGCTTAAAGCCTAGTCTTCTATATCATAAACAAGGAAGGGTAGGATTACTATAAATTGTCTGCAAGAAAATACAAATTGCCAAGATAAAAACACCCACTGGTCTGCCAGTCTCAAGTTTCCTGTTTTGACATACTATATGTAGTAATTTGGTATCCACAATCTCTTATTAGAAAATGAATGTGCTATTTTTCTGAATGCTGCAATTACAATAATTGAATTTAAAATGGGGATTGAGTTTCGCTATTTGGAGGAAAAGAATAATTGTGTATTTCTGATTAAAATCAGGGGGACTGAAAGGAGCTTGTACAAATTCCAGTTCCAGTCTCCCGGAGCGACTCGCATCAGGCCAGAGAAAAGCAACATTTGAACTGTGCAGAGACGGGCCAGCACCTCCGCAGCAGGCACCGTCTCTGGCCTCAGCTACAACGCCCCTGCCACCCAGGCAATCAGAACACCGGGGCACTGTCACATTGTAAATGGCTGCCATGCTGGAGCTCCCCACTGTGTCAAAAATTAAGAGTTAAAATGCAAGGAAAACAAACATCCCTTTGTGTCGGAGAGGCCCTTCCTCCTCTTTGGCTGCCACCATTTCGGAGGAGTTTTCGTTTCTCTTCACAGATGCTCTCCTCCGGGTGGGGGGGGGCATGTCAGGGCAGGTGGACTAGGGTGAGGGTGAGGAGAGAAGGGGAAAAAAATCCTATTATCCGAAGCCCTCAAATCTCTTCTGCTTTACCAACATGTATGTAAAAAGCCACCGTTCAGATGGAAGAAAGCAAAAGGAATGGATAAGGAGGACTAACATGACTTGATTTAAAAAAAAAAATTGGGGCCACTCCCAACAATACTCGCCCACCTGATTGCTGAGGGCTCAGGCCTGGCAGTGTGGGGTTCACAGCTCTGGTGGTGCTCAGGGAGCACCAAGGCCTGAGTACCACGGCCATGCAAGGTAGTGTTCTGGGCTCTTCTGGGGCTGGAACCTGGGTACCTGCATGGGTCAATCACGTGACCCCACTTTAAGTCATACCTCTGGCCCTGCCTTTTAATTCTGATGGTACCACTCATCTTTCTGAAACTGCCATTTTAATGAAATATACCTTTGGAGGTCTGGAGAAGAGCACAGCGGGAAAGACATTTGTCTTATATACAACCAACTTGGGATCAAATCTGGAATTTATATGGTTCATTGAGCCCCACTAGGAGTGATCCCTGAGCACAGAGTCAGGAGTAAGCTTTGGGCCCTGCTGTATGTGGTCCAAAACCCCCAAATCAAGGAAATATACCTTCTTAAAGAAATGATTTGAAAGGATGTACACAATAACCTCTTAGTACCTATATTGCAAGCCATAAGGCCCTGGGGGGGAGGGGGAGGAGAGAGAGAGAGGGAGGGAGGGAAAGTGCCTGTGATAGAGACAGGCCGGGGGGGAGGGTTGTGGGAGTGAACAATGTGGACACTGGTGGAGAGATGGGCATTGGGACATTGTATGACTGGAACCCAATCATCAACAACCTAGAAACTGTATCTCATGGTGATTCACAAAGAAAGAAAGAAAGAAAGAAAGAAAGAAAGAAAGAAAGAAAGAAAGAAAGAAAGAAAGAAAGAAAGAAGGAAGGAAGGAAGGAAGGAAGGAAGGAAGGAAGGAAGGAAGGAAGGAAGGAAGGAAGGAAAAGAAAGAAAGAAAGAAAGAAAGAAAGAAAGAAAGAAAGAAAGAAAGAAAGAAAGAAATAGAGAAAGAGAGAAAGAAAGAGAGAAAGAAAGAAAGAGAGAAAGAGAGAAAGAAAGAAAGAGAGAGAGAAAGAAAGAAAAAGAAAGAAAGAAAGAAAGAAAGAAAGAAAGAAAGAAAGAAAGAAAGAAAGAAAGAAAGAAAGAAAGAAAGAAAGAGAGATGCTCTGTCAGGCACAGAGTGAGCCACAGACCATCACCTTATACTGCTTACTGTGCTAGGTAAAGGTTTTTAGAAAGATGTTGGGTTTTGAGCCATACCCGGTAGTGTATAGGACTTATTCCTTGGCTCTGCTGCTTAGGGATCACTCCAGAAAGAGCTCGGGTATTGGGGTATGGGGACTGAACCTGAGTCAGTTGAGTGCAAGGCAAAGGTCGTACGTGTAAACGCTCAGGAAACCATCAGCCCAGTCAAGAGAACAGACACCCCCCTCCCCCTCACCTTCCTGTGCTACAGGCACTGGCATCTCCTCTGCTCTGCCCACCTGCCTCTGTCTCTTCGCCCTCAACGCCCAGCCACTCCCCTGCTTGTTGTCGCTAGAGATCGCGGTGTGTATTTTCTAGACTTCTACATTCACCGAATAGTCCAGGATGCGCTCCTCATCTCATTTCTATCATCCACAGTTCACTACGTGGAGAACTAATTAGAAGGGAGTCTGCCAGCTCCGATGAAGAAGCAGCCCTCAGAGGCTGCCCGAGCCGGAACTGCTGTCATCCCTCAGGAATAGGGCCGATTACTTGGTCTTACTCGATTCGGAGGCTTTATTATGTACTTCAGTAATCAATAAGCACTTCTATGGCAGAGGGTTTATTTTACCCTATAAATCCAAGGAGGGTGAGAATGATATGAAGACATCAGTATGGATGGACTTGCGGCTCTGTGCCACTGTGCGAAGGCGAGCCACAGATTTAAATCTAGAAAGGTGACAGAGCAGTCACAGCTCCTGGCTGGCTGGCAGGACTCGTAAAAGACGCGGGCAAAATCTACGACCAAGCACTCTGAACCACAGGGTCTCCGAACAAAACACCCCAAGGGAGCAGGCACGCCGTGTCTGCTGATGGCCAGCAAGAATTAGAAGCACCAACTTGAGTGGGAGGTGAAGACCCCCTCTCAAAAAAATCCCAACCATTTCTGAAGGGTACAAACAAAATGGAAGAGAACAAATGCTGACTGAAGGCGGACTGGGTAAAGCCTTGCTGTGGCACCGATGGAAAAGCCCGAGGAGACTCCGAATTCTCTGCCCT